>NW_027249555.1:0-70000 GCF_030848795.1 Temnothorax nylanderi | reverse complement strand
GACCCCCACCACGGGTGCTTTATTGCGTTATAGTCGCCACCAGCGATGAACCTGTGTCCTAGAGTCCTAGAGTTTTGAAATAATAAGTATAATGTTCTTGTTTAATTTCATGCTTAGGTAGACTATATATGGCTGCCAGGGTGATAGGTTCTACCCAGTCTTCTATGGTGATACTTGTTGATTGTAAATAGTCCTAAAAATAATTTTTGTTTTTATAATGTTTAATATTTGTTTTGATAATTATGGCAGTACCACCATGCGCTGTGCTGTCCGGGTGTTTAGTATCGTAGATTATATATTTTGGGACTTTTAAATAGCTTTTTTTGTTTAATGCGTTTCTGAGATAAGCATTACGTCTATATTATGCTCAGACAGAAAATATTTGAGGTCATTACTTCTTTGGATAAGTCCGTTTGCATTCCAGACTCCTATTTTTAGTATACCAGCCATTATTTCATTTTTGTAATTAGGGTTGTCAATTGGTTTAACATTGTGTCCATTTTCCCCATTAGGAGCATTATCATTTCTTCCAACTTGATTTGTTGTTCAGATGTGGTTGGTGCCATTACTGGTCGATCGCTATTGTTGTTAATATCATTTTTTTCTAAGATTGATTGATGTGTATGAGCTTCTTGTTTCTTTAGTATTTGAGCATAACTTGCACTTGGCTGTGTTGGTCTTATTTCATTTCCGTTTTGTTGGTCAATCCTTGAGTCTGGTCTCGGTTTTGGGACTATTTCTATTTTCTCCCTTAGCTTAGGGAATAGCTTTTGCTGCTTGTGTATTTCACATCCTTTGTAACTAGCGGGATCTCAAAAAATTAAACACGCATTTTGAAGCTTGAAGTTTCAACGTTAACGCCCTATTGGTAGTTCAAAACTTTTATATTCCTTGTTCTATGCTTCAAAAAAGAACACATTATTTTGTTTTTCAAAATTACGTGTTTTTTACACTCTGCAGGTCAATAAAAAATTTTTTTTTGAAAAATGTAACACAAGTAAAAGTAGGACATTTTAACGTTTACCAAACACTTTAAATTTTTCTACGATTTTTTTGACCAAGCTACAGGATTATGAAGTCAACCTTACACTTTTCTGAAAAATTACGTTTACCGCCGACATTAGCATTACCCAATGTGCACCGCGTGGAGGTTGCCGGTCAGATTTTTCTAACTTACAATTAGGGTATGCAATTCCACAGAACCTGATCCGGAGATGCATAAACATGCAAGAGCGTTTACAAGCAGTAATTAACCAGGAGGTAACACACAATATTAGGTGCTTTCCGGTTAACGACACAAGTCGACTCAAGCGTCATTCTATCTTTGTTGCTCACTAAATGTTGAAAAGAGACAGAATGACGCTTGTGTCGACTTGAGTCACTAAATGAAAAGCACACATTAAACACACACACACACACACACACACGCACGCACGCACGCACGCACGCACGCACGCACGCACGCACGCACGCACGCACGCGCGCGATGTGCAAAATCCGACCGGCAACCTCCACGCGGTGCACAGGTAACGCTAATGCCGGCGGTAAACGTAATTTTTCAGAAAAGTGTAAGGTTGACTTTATAATCCTGTAACTCCGTCAAGAAAATTATAGGAAAATTTAAAAAAAGTGTTTGGTAAACGTTAAAAGACCGTACTGAGCAGGATTACTATCGCAATGACTGGTCATCAGTAGGGTAAAACTAACCTGTCTCACGACGCCCGACACTTTTACTGGTGTTACATTTTTCAAAAAAAAATTTTTTTTATTGACCTGCAGAGTGTAAAAAACACGTAATTTTGAAAAACAAAATAGTGTGTTCTTTTTTAAAGCATAGAACAAGGAATATAAAAGTTTTGAACTACCGATAGCGCGCTAACGTTGAAACTTCAAGCTTCAAAATGCGTGTTTAATTTTTTGAGATTTTTATCTTCATTAACTGCAGTAGAGCAGATTGATTTTCTTAGTTTTCAGCAATTTCGGCAATTTCAAGTGCGATGGACACACGGAACAAAATTGTTTTAGCTGATAAACGTTATTGTTTGTTATTGAGATATAATCGGACTACAAAACTTTGTTGTAGCGATTTTGATTGGACCTTCCTTCAGGACAATATACTGACTTAAAGAAAAAACGAAAAATATGTGATTTTTGACATGATTTTTAAACTCGATTTGCTGATAGAAAACGTAAGGTGAAGAAAAGAACACTAACAGCGTTTGAAAGGGTTAAGTTTCAGCTTTCCAATGCTTTTTTGCAGAATCTGTGCGTTGATTTTTTCACGAGTTACAAGCGATCAAAGTAAAAGTGACCACTTTTTATTCAAACCTCGATAACGTCCAAAAATAGTCGCACAACGCTCCACAACCTCTTCAATTAAAGGAAAAAGATACACTGCAAGATACACAAAATAGGAATTTTCTACGATTTTTTGCACGCCAGATGTAGCGCAACAAATTTGCATTAAAAATTTTTATTTTGACGGATCAAGCTTTATCATTGTGCCGTTTTTTTTTTTAAAGGTAATTAAAATCGGCAAAAAGCATTTAAAAGAAGAAGTTTCAAGCTTTAAAATGCTTTTTTAATTTTGTGTCTACTGTGCGCGTGTGGGTGAAGGACACTGGCGTTCGAGGTTATTGAATAGTCGATGTGAGTTTGTAACGAAAGTCTATAATTAATGTCTATGATTAAAACTAATGCAATTTACAATTAGTTACAATGTTTTTAATGGGTCGATACCCATCTATTCTTGCGGGCGAAGTCGCACGGAGAAGGCCGTCACTCGAAGCCCGAGCTTTATGCGGCGAATTGCGGCAGAAACGTTTAAGATCGATCGAATGTGCCGAGCATTCGAGCCGGAAGACCGGAGCTCTACCGGCTCGCACTTCGTACCCCCCGTTCGCGCTCCGAAATTGCGCTGGGCCAATCGGCTATCGGCACCCCGAGACGTACGTAATCTGACAATTTCGAACTGTTCCGCAATCCTCGGGGCCGATAACCGATCAGCTGTTTTCGCATACGTCTCTCTCCTTGTCCCGGGTGTTTACCTCTCGCTCAGCGGTTCCCGAGACAAAGGGAGAGAATCGGTACACGCGGAAGACGCGTGACAACACTGTTTTGGTTTCTCGAAACTTCTCGATGTCCTCTCGGAGACACGGCGACTATTCTCCGAAACGCGAATATATTTAACTTGACAATTTAATTCCTCGAAATAATCTGAGTGTGTCTCGAGAGAAATCCCGCTATTATTCAGAAGGCAGTTTGATTTCGAACAGTCTACAATGATTTTTCGCTGAGTTTCAGTGGTTTGAGAATAATCCAAATTTTTAGCATATCAAAAGTGTTTCTTATTTTTTTTTATTAGTTTATATATAATATATTACTTATGATGTTACACAGATATATACTGTAATTGTGTTAAATATAGCTTCAAAATTTTAGAAACAATTATTAAAGGATATGTCAAATACAATAAACATAGATCCAATAAAGGTCTCATTAAATCTGAAAGCATCGCTCTTTACAACGCTGTGAGCGTGAATCGGACCGCAGCCTTTAGCATGTACTTTAAGTTGTAAAGCGAGGTCCACGCTGCCTACTGGCGGAGGTGGGTGCGGGAGGGGGGGGGGCCGAGGGCCCTCCCTTGCACTCCCCCCCGCGTGTGTGTGTGTGTTCCGGCATGTCGAAAAAAATAGGTATAAAAATAGGTATAAAGGATAGGTAAAAAATAGGTAGGGTACATATTTTTCAGGCTCCCCCGATTGATTATCACTGTCGGAGTCACAGCGAAGGTTTTTACCAAGAAAGCCGCAAGAAAATATCAAAATTCGGAAAGGGCCCTATTCTGCATAATTACCTTAATTATATATAGGTTACATTACACAGCCCCACAAAAAAAATTTTTTTTCTGTACGGCGGACCGGACTAGTCAATTCTTACGTATTTTGGGTCGCTGAATCCGAATCCGAGGTCAGAATTCAAAAGTTGGTTCGTGTTTTTTTTCTAATCTCAAAAAACATACTTTTTTAGTACATTTTGAGCCGTAATGAAAAAGCGCGAGCTAGTTTCGAAATTCTGACCGTGGATTCGGATTCAAAAGCTTGAATTACATAACTAGATTTTTTAATACAAAATGGCAGATCCAATATGGCGGACCCAATATGGCGGATGTTTTTTCAAATTGATCCGATTCGCTTGAAACTTGGTACTCGGGGGTTTTTGTGGTCGCTGAGTACGAATCTGATGTCAGTTTTCCAAAATTCAAAATGGCAGATCCAGTATACCCGATGAGTTTTTGAAAATTGACCAGATTCGCCTAAAATTTGTTACTCGAGGGTTTTTGGGAATTGTATAACTCGACGAGAACTTTTAGCGATTGTAGATTCTGTTAAGTTTTTTCGCCATTATCTTTTAGGATGTGAATTTTTGATCCGTACGGATCACATTTCTTTGCGTTGGCTTATGTCTTTCAGGGATTTAGATGGACAGCTGGCTCGGTGGCTGGAGAGGCTCCAGCAATATCGTTTCATAATTACCTACAGAAAAGGACTTTCTCACGGAAACGCCGACGGATTGTTAAGGCGTACATGTGAGTCGTCCGGCTGTAAATATTGCGCCAGAGTAGAAAGGAAGAACTCCGTGGCGAAGGGGAGCGATGTCGCTCGGATTGTATTAGCGACAGAAGATCTTTCAGAATGGCGTTTTGAGCAAAGGGCGGACCCGAGCGTTTCAATTATACTCCGTGGGAAGGAGGCTGGTGTTCGCCCACCACGCGCTGAGTTGGCTGCAGAAGATATCTCTGCACAGATTTACTGGTCATATTGGGATGCCCTGATCCTGAAGGAGGGCATACTTTATAAAAGATGGGAAGCTCCAAACCTAAAATCTAGTTTTCTCCAACTCGTTGTTCCACGGAAATTTGTTAGAGGAATTCTGGAGGAATTGCATGACTCTCCGTCTGGGGGACATTTTGGTGTGAATAAAACTTTAGAGAAGATTCGGAAACGGTATTTCTGGGCAACCTGTAAGCAAGATGTGGAAGACTGGTGTAGAACGTGTAAGGTCTGCGTTGCCAGGAAGAGCCCTTCAGGGAAGGGGAAATCTCCCCTGCAAATTTATAATGTTGGGGCACCTCTGGAGAGGGTTCAGATGGACATCCTTGGTCCTCTTCCAATGACAAAATCCGGTAATAAGTTTCTTCTTGTCCTTGTGGACTGTTTTACAAAATGGGTGGAAGCTTTCCCTTTAAAAAACATGAGAGCGAAAACGGTTGCGGAAGTTTTTGTGGATCAGTTTGTTTCCAGGCATGGAGTGCCCACTGAGGTTCATACTGACCAGGGAAGGAATTTTGAGTCAAGACTTTTTTCAGAATTGATGGGGCTTTTTGGGATAAGAAAGACAAGAACAACTGCCTTGCATCCTCAGTCTGATGGACAAGTCGAACGTCAGCATCAGACTATAACTAATTATTTAGCGAAATACGTCTCTGAGAACCAAAAAGATTGGGACCGATGGATCCCTATGTTCCTCCTGGCATATAGGTCCTCAAAGCACGAAACAACTGGAATCACCCCTGCAGAATTGTACTTCGCTCGAGATCTCAGATTACCATCAGATCTTTTACGAGGAAATCCTTCGAAACTTTATGGAATGGAATCTCCATTGGTTGGAAATTTCGTTAGAAATTTAAAGGAGAAATTAGAGGAAATTTATTCTGGTGTACGGGATCAGTTAAATTTGAAATCTTCCCGGATGAAGGCACGATACGATCGTGGAGTTCGTCGAATTCTTTTTCAGGAGGGGCAGAGAGTCTGGCTTTTTAATCCTCGGAGAGTTAAAGATAGGGCTCCAAAACTGCAGAGTAATTGGAAGGGTCCTTATTTGGTGATTAAGAAACTTAGCGATGTTGTTTATTGCATACGGAAATCACCCCGACATAAAAGCAAAGTGGTTCATTCGGATAGGTTAGCTATTTATTCGGAAAGGAAATTGAGTTGAGGAGTTAATGTAGGTCAGAGCTCGTAAAGAGGGAAATGTGCATCGATATTTTGAATCTGTAATGTGTATTTAATAAAAAGTTGTGGAACAATGTGTAAAGTGTTGAAATTTTATTTTATTATGCAAATGTTTTTGTATTCTTTGTTCTGTGCGTTTTATTTGTTTTCATAGTGAAACGGAGTCCGAGGAAGTCAGCGGTTCACGTAGTAGCGTGGGATACCGTGGCAGAACAACGGCCGAAGACTTCTTCGGGGGAGAGTTCCTTATTGAAAGAAGACTGCCTCGCCCACGGTTTTTGGAGTTGTGGTTTTCCCGTGGGACGTTGAGCAAATGCTGAGGCAGGGACTTGGGGAGCCTGATAAGGCGTTGGGTCCACACAAGTTCCCCCCCCCCCCTTGTCTGAAGATTTGGTGGAACGACGACGTAGGAGGCCGGCAGCGGGGGAGTCTACATCGGGGAAGCGGAGCTGATAAAGTCGTTCTGAGACCGTCGGAGAGGGGAGAGCCTGGCCAGCTCTCCCCAGAAGAGGTTCGGACGGAGACTGGTGTGCAGCTACCGGGGACCAAAAAGAATAGAGTCCGGTAACTCTGAGCAGCAGCTCGAGGAGGGCAAGTATTCGGTGCCCTGGGGCTCACGATAAAGCTGTACCGCAAGAAACTACCCTCCCGGATTGTCGGGGCGACAATCTCGGAAGAGGGGGGGTAGTGTTACGCCCGTGCTGTACGCCCGTGCCGTGCGCTCATGCGGGTCGCCCCGTAGCAGAAGTTGCGAATCGTCCTTAGCGACGGCTGTCTTGTTTACAATGTTGACTGTCAGATTTCGCTCTGGGTTGCCGTCACGTTCGGACGTGTTTACCTGAGCTCCTGTATAAACGAGTTACATTAATAAACTTACCTTTCTTTGTTCAACGAGCCTGATTTCTTTGCGAGAGTGTCGGAATACGCGTCGCGTGTGAGTGAAAGTGCGGCAGACGCGCGACAAGCGTAACAATATATATATATATATGTTAAAAGGATCTCAGGATCTTCGGACAGTGTTATCTTGGTAATCAAATAATGCACGTACACGACTCTATGGAGAAAACAATGAACTTTATTCTCCGTACTAGATTAAGTAGATTGCACGCACGCAAAAAAAAACTAATGATAGCTAAATCTGATCGGCGTGGTGCGATGCGCATAACGCAGAGAGAGCGAAGGATCGAGAGAGCGAAAAACGCGGGAAGCGCCAGAAGACGCCAACCGCTAAACTGAATACTACTGAAAGGGCGCTACACACGAGCTTGGCGGCAATTACAAATGAAGCTTGAGAAACATAATCTTAACAATATATATATATATGAAATGACATATGAAATAACATTTAAAGCAGTAAATTGTTGATAAATTGAAGTCTTTTTGTTAAAGCAGAGAATACTTTATTTCGCGAGAAAGTCGCTGCTTTACCAAAACAAATAAATTTTCTTCTGAAGTAGAGAATACTTCACTGCTTTAAATGTTGTGTTTTGGTAAAGTAGCGACTTTCACGCGAAACGAGATATTCTCTGCTTTAAAAAAAGATGTAATATTAGTAGTTTATGCCTCTCAATACTTAAAACTTTTTAGACACAAAAAATAGTTAGGTAACATATTTTTTGAGCTCCCCCCATTGATTATTGCTGTTGGAGTCACAACAAAGCTATTTATCAAAAGAGACACAAAAAATATCAAAATTCGGAAAGGGCCCTATTCTGCATAATTATCATAATTAAATATAATAATAATTTTATTTAAAAACTTTGTGACTTAATTATATATGATTGTATATATCTAACTATATATGTATATTTATATTTGATTAGATACAATAATATTACATATTGAATCATATTATATCTGATTACATATGATCACAGTTGATTACATAAGATCATATCGCGCCAAATTTCGGATCTAATTATATATATATATATATATATATATATATATATATATTTATGGAGGGGTAGGTAATTATCGGGGGTCTAGGAGTTAATATGGGGACATTTGGCACATTTGAGGTCCGGACCCGGTATTGTTCTAGAGGAAAGGGATGATGTAGGTACCGGTCCCTGTAATTCGCTCTATATTTAACGGATGATATCGGGACCTGGTTTTCCAGGATTCAGCGGTTGATATGAGGACCGAATTCACTCGCGATTATTAGAACTAAATGCTAAATATGATGATAAATATTGAGTCTATCTAATATATCATAACGCGACCTGTCGCTCGGTGGCCCGCGGCGGGGGAACAGGCGGATAAGTGGTAGGAGAGTGAAAGGAGATGAAGGGAGTGATTGAGATGTGAGGAAGGTGTTGGATGAAGGGAGTAGATAGGGGAGTGCGAAAGGAAGACGGGAGAATGGAGGTGAAGCGGAAGGTGGTCTGGAGGAGACGGAAAACGTTGGTGAAGAGGCACGTGGAAAGTGAGGTTCGGGAGAAGGGCGGGATTGAAGGAACGGAGGTAGCAGCCCAGGTTACATGACGAGGGAGCTGAGCGAGTTGGCAGCACGGAGTATCGATCGGGCGATTGATCGACCTGTCGCGAGACAGAGGGATTGTCGATGGTGGCGCGGCAGGTGCGGAACGGAGCAGGGAGTCGTCGCGACAGATCGATGGATCGAACGATCGAAGGCGCCGGCCATATAGACAGGTAATAGAAAGAGAAGGGGAGAAAGCGACGGAGGAGAAAGATAAGGGTGAAGATGGACGAGGATAAATCGATGGAGACGAGGGTAAGAGAAAGAGAGGAAAAAGAAAGGAGAAAGGAAAGGAGAGAGGAGGAAAGTAGGAGTTGGAAGAGGACGGAGGAGGACGAGTTTACGAAAAGGATGGAGGAGAGTCTGTTTGTTTCGGAAGGATTAAAGGTAAAGGCGGAGGTAAAAGAGGTAAGCGTGATAGGTCAGAGAGGAGAAGGGGTGACAATAATAGTAAAGAGGGGGAGTGAAGAGGATAAGTGGAGGGTATTAGATGCAAGGAGAAAGGAAGGGAGATTGAGAAAGAAGTGGCAGGGGAAAGGGAGGGGAGGAGGAGAGGGGAAATAAGATGAAGGTGTAACACAGTTTGTTTCCAGAGCGAAGGTGGAATAAGGAGGGAAGGCAGCGAGCGAGAGGAGGGAGAGAGACGGAAGGAAAGGGGAAGAGCAGTGGCAGAAAGGAGGGAAGCAAAGAGGTGGCTGAAGCAAGGGAAACGGAAGGAGATGGCCGGATGGAAGACGAAGGGAGGGGAAATGAAATGGAAGGTCGCAAGGGAGGGGAAATGAATTGTAAGGTCCCGGGAAAAAATGGAAGAGATCTGAACAAACTTGATCAGATCTCATCAGATCCGATCCACTCAGATCTGGTTTGATCAAAATATTGGCCCTATCTGATCAGATCCAATCAGACATGAGTAGATCTGATCCGATCCTAGCGGATAGAGTCAGATATGTAACGAGAATAATCTATTATATCTGCTCAGATCCAATCAGACATGAGTAGATCTGATCCGATCCGGTGTCCATCCACTGCAGAAAATTGTTGTTTTCAAATGTTATTTTTTAAATGTGCCACTTTATTATAAAAGTGGACTCCACGATACAAAAGTTGTGCCGTTCCACGATTTACATAACTTGGCGCAACTTAGCACGACACTGCCGTGTCTGATACCGTTCTTATACCACTGTTCATCAAATTTTAAATACGAGAATCAGATTCCGTCGGATGCCATCTATCGGATACTTTGAGATGCAACATTATGATCTAATCATATATAATCTTATATGACTATATAAGTTTATATGTGATTATATTATTTTATCAGTTTAAATTATAAGGTATGTTTGCAAAATAATTTAAAAGATTTATGTTTTATATATACATATACACATTAATCTTTTATATTTACCTATTATTATTAATTAATTTTGCATGGTACTTTTTTAATGGAATATTTATAATAAATTATAAATATGGTGTCGAAATTAACAATTATTATCAAATTGGCAGAGACTATATTTATTATATATATTAATGTTTCAAAATTGAGAAAACTGTTTTTAATATAAAAATTAATTGATTTTTTGACCAAAAATCATTTAAGCTTCCCCTTTACAGAGTTAATATTATATTTGATATAATGTCCAACATTGGGTGTAAAAATTAATAATGGACGATTTGAGAACGAAATTTTTATAAGTTCTATACTGACGAGATCTGCTCAGATCCGGCAAGATCGGAAGATCAATGCGCAGTTATATTGCTTAAAGGAAGACTCGCTTAAGGAAGCCATAGTAATTGTTATGGATTCTTTTGGAACGCCTCTTAACAGGAAAGCTTCCCTGATAACTTCCCGGCCACCAGGGTAAGAGACTTCCAAAGCAGATGTGGCTCCCTATCGGGTGAAAGTAAGGTATTACTATCGGCCTTAAATGTCAAAACCTCCGATTCCAGCATTGAAAGGAACAATGGAAACCACGGCTGTGCTGGCCATCGTGGTACCACAACTATACCCTCTGCTCCTTCCGATCTTATTTTCTGTAAGACTCTAGTAACCAGTATAAATGGTGGAAAAGCATAAAAGAAGGCTTTATTCCAGTTTATAGTAAAAGCATCGATCGCTATTGAACCTGGATCTCTTGTCCAGGACACATAATCTTTACATTTTGCGTTAATTCTAGTAGCAAACAAGTCTATATCCGGATAACCGAATTTACTAGTGATCTTCCGAAAAGCTACATCCGACAATTCAAATTCCGTTTCTTTATCCAATCTTCTGGATTCAAAATCTGCTTCAGTGTTATTCTTTGAAGCAATATATGATGCAAAAATGAATAATTCGCGTTTTTCACACCATTTCCAAATGGTCTTCGCAAGATCACTGAGCTTTTTGAATCTTATACTACCCATACGATTTATATAAGAAATCGCTGTAGTGTTGTCGATTCTTAACAGGATATTGCAATTTTGAAGATCTTTGGCGAAACACTTGAGCCCAAAGAAAGCTGATAGAAGCTCTAAGTAATTAATGTGATGTAGCCTTTCGGACTCACTCCAGAGACCATGAGCTCTATTGTTGTTGCACGAAACTCCCCAACCCGTGAGGAAAGCGTCTGAAAAGATAACCAAACTGAATTCACGACTAGAAATACTCGAGACTCTGTGCAAAATATTTGACTCCCACCAAGAGAAATCATCTTGTAAAGTTTGACTCAATTGCATATTCACATCATAATTGCCATTTGACTTTAAAAGAGCTAAGTATTTTTCCCTTTCGAGATTTTTGATATGTGCCCAACTGTATTGGATGGCTGGACAACACGATACCAAGGATCCTATCAACTGAGCAAAATCTCTAATTTCTTCTGATTAATCGAGTGTGAAGTTTGCCACCCGAGCCAAAGGCGAGAGCGGCAAATCACACGAGTCTGAAAAACGCTGCTTTCTCTCCTTGGTGCACAATATATTATAGTAGGTGCTTACAACGTGACATTTTATGAACAAAAAAGATTATATAGTCACTGGCAAGACTGGTAAAGAATTGAGTAAGAGCTGAATAAAAAATTATATTCAATATTCAATATCAAAGAAAAAAGTAACAAACGTAAGAAACCAATAAAAGTTAACAATAAAAATGCACTTACATGTTCACAAAACGACAGCGTACAACACAGTTCTTTACACTTGAGACTTATGATCTGAAATGCTTGCTTTTCGGAATTATGACACAAGCAAATGATATTCAAATGCGTGAATTTGGTTGTTGATTTTGTTGTGCCGTAACCGGGATAGTATATTATTGTAGCGGTTAATGTGACGCACGTGTTCGTTCAGATTATGATTTGCGACTGCCCGCCCGATCTTACAATTCGGCGGTATTTATAATGTCGGAGTCGACATTCCGTTGCTAGTCTAGGACTCTCGAAATAGTGTTAACCTCTCGCTGTCAGTGCCTTGCGCTGGCCTTTGCATCAGCGCTTTTGGTCATCCCGGAGTTGAAATGGAAATTTTTAAGCGTACGGCGAAACTGAACAGAAATAACGCAACACCTACCTACAGCGCGACGCCTATACCACATATCATCTCGTCTTGCCAAAAATCTAATAATGGTATCATAATAAAAATACACATGGATGTATTTGGCATTTGACGCTCTTAAATTTGCGTTGGAAAAATTGTTATATTTAGCAAAAATAATAGGTGGGGGTGGGGTTAAATTAAAAAATGTGACCAATTTGAAAAATCTGATTACGCCATTGTAAAGAGCACAAAAAGCCATAAACATTTCGTACAAATTTTTTGTCGTTACGCCTTATATTTTCGAATATATTCACAAAAAAATATAAAATCCGTTATTTTCGAGGGATTGTTTCAACCCCTAAACGTCGAGATACGCCGCAAAAAAAATACGTGTCTAATGTTTTTTGATGCTCAACAACATATCCAAAGCGCATCCAAATCGGGTAGGTTCCAAATCGGGTTTTTTCAACCAATAAACGTCGAGATACGCCGCAAAAAAATACGTGTCTAATGTTTTTTGATGCTCAACAACATATCCAAAGCGCATCCAAATCGGGTAGGGACACTTCCGACCGTTCCCTTGTCAGACGAATTAGGAAATTCGTTTCTACGTGACTAATATCTATTTCTGATTGGGGACGATTCGAGAACTCATTGAAATAATTTAATTTCTTTTCACGTTTAAATTTAGGTTTTACCCGTAGATTAAACTTGTTACCTTAGAAGTTATTGTTAAATGGCGCATTTTATTTAATATTCCGCACTTCATTGTCGTGGCATAAAATTATTTTATGTTTCAAAAGATGAAGACTAAGCTTTCGGATTAATCCAGATGTACGCATATATACTGTATATATTTGATTAATTGTTTACTTAGATATCGATGATTCTTGCGCGATATGCTAACACATTTTTTTCTATGCAAGATTTCAATGCAGTAAAAACTAGTTAACTGAGAAAAAGAGTCTATAAATGATTCGTAACTCGTGCAATTGCGCTCAACTGGAAACGTTTGGCAGTTATGAAATGTTAATATTTAATATTGTTGTTAAACATAATATAGAAATATTTTTCTAGGAAATGTATACAAGTAAGGTTACAATCATTAAATCGCTCACAGTGCTCACGTACATAACTTTGTCGCGCGCTGCGATTAACTCAATTTATTATAATTTATTATAATTTTTTAACAAAGCGAAAATATAGCGATAATATGGCGCAATGAACATCGTTACATAATAATCATTTGTAATTCATTTTCGTGTATATAATACGTAGCTGACCGCAATCTTTGACTCTATTCAAATTTTGTATAACACTTCATTTAGCATTGACCTAGTTTACACCGATCTCTTGATACGCGTATCAAATAGTATATTTGAGCTGATCAGCCAATAATCAAACTAATTTACTAGTTATTTACTATTTAATACGCGTATCAAGTGATCGGTGTAAACTAGGCCATTGTATTAATCATTAAGTAGCTTTGAGTACATTTATTAGCTTTTGTATATTTGTCAGTTTAATCTTTAAAGTTATTAAGACTTGCATCAATTTTTACCGCAAGTCCTCTTACATCTTTTATACGCCTTCTGTAAAATATATAAAAATATATCATAACTGAATTAACTCGCATATCTTGGTCTGTCTTTTTTTTCTCCATTGCTTAACTCCTTATCGCCTCCCGACTTGACGTATACGCTACTCTATAATACTCGTCCAAGACGTTATTCGCGACATTTACAAGCTCTCTGTCTTTCTCTTCAATCGCTCTAAAAACAAAATGTGTCGTCTTGAAGTGATTGATCTCCCTAAAGGATTTAAAAGTTACGCTTTGCGAAGACATAAGATATACGTTAGCTGGAAAATCGATTCACAGCGGGATTAGAAAAAGACGGAATGTTATGCGGTCGGTTCTTCAACAGTATAACGGGTGAACGTTTCGTGACTAAGTTAATCCACTTGCATATCGGTCATTGCGATCTCGCTCTTGTACATACTTGACTCATCGTCATGAGACTAGCTCCATTGTTCGCGAAGATACTTTTCTCTTGTTCTCTTTTCTGCTACCCTAAGGCGCGCGCGCGCGCGCGTGTGTGTGTGTGTGTGTGTGTGTGTGTGTGTGTGTGTGTGTGTGTGTGTGTGTGTGTGTGTGTGTCAAACGTTTTACCTATTATTAACAACTTCAGACACATTACATTTTTATTTTTAAGTTAATTTTTTTCTGTGGTATACATATGTATTAGCATTAACATTAATCATGCTATATTGCGATTATGTTTTATGTTGAATTGAAAAATATATACAAGGTGTACAACTAAAAGGGTTACAGATTATTATTTTTAAAAAACTAAGCAAAATATTAAATTGTTTTCTTTAGAAATAATAGTCCGTAACATCTTTAGCTTCACACCTTGTACATACTGTTTATAAGATTAAGATGCGTAACACTACAAAAAGGCGTGATATCTGTACAAAATTACCTTTTTCAAAAAGGCAAAAAAAGGCGCCAAGTACACGCATGGTTACCTCGGAAAAACTAAGTGGTAGTATCATTAATTTTAAATTAATAAAATCCAAGTGGTACTTAATGTGTTTATATTATTAGCATTATTCAAGCTAGATTGCGATTATGTCTTGTATCGCAAAATATATACGGCTTATAGAGCTTTACAATCTGTACATACTGTTTGTAAGATAAAGATATATTGAGTATTGAGTTTAAACTGACGCCTTATGGCATCTTACCGACAGTTAGTCTAGTAAGTACCATGATACCGATATGCTATTCGGTAGGTAACTGTGAGTGCGCTAGCGTCTCCGTGTTCACGGTTATCACTCACTCTTCACGTGCAAGCACAGAGAAAAGCACGCACGCTCGTCTCGCCGCAAGTATTCTCTATTGTTATTAAAGAAACCATCTGTACACACTATTGAATAATAGTCGTTGCAATAAACCTTTTCTTTTTGTCTGTGGAGCAACAAATCGAACGCCCGTTATTGTCTAAACCACTCCATAATCTCGTAACAAGATATACTGTTTCTAAGATGCGTAACACTTAAAAATGCATGATATCAGTACAAAATTACCTTTTTCAAAAAGGTAAAAAAAGGCGCCAAGTACACGCGTAGTTGTTACCTCGAAAAAAAACCAAATGGTAGTATCATTAATTTTGCTTCCTCATAGAGGAAGCTTTGTTTTCGTAAATTCGTATATGAACCTTTGATTGCGTATAAAGTTGGCTCTAATCAACCAAATTTAAAAGAATTATATATAAAATAGGGGTAGAAGAAACCAAAGAAAAGATTGTTTTTTGAGTTTTTAATGTCAATATGTTCAAAGTGTTTTAAAACGTCGAAATATTGCATTAAAAAAATGTCGGTATGTGTGTATGTATGTCTGTGCCAAATTTACAGAAATTTCTATAACTCCAGAATTGATCAATCAAATCTTAACGAATTATATATGAAATAGGGGTAGAAAAGACTGAAGAATATAATAGAATTAATAAAAATTGTTAATAATAAAGGGGTTACCGATTTCTGTTAAAAAAAATAACTAAGTTTACCGAAATTTCTATAACTCCAGAACTAATTAACCAAATCTTAACGAATTATATATGAAATAGAGGTAGAAAAGACTGAAGAATATAATAGAATTAATAAATTTTGTTAATAATAAAGGGGTTACCGATTTATGTTAAAAAAACAGCCAAACTTACTAAAATTTCTATAACTTAAGAATTGATTGATCAGTTCTGGAGTTATAGAAATTTCTGTAAATTTGGCACAGACATACATACACACATACCGACATTTTTTTAATTTAATTTAATTAATCAATAATTCTTTAAAATTTCTGTTTAAAAAAACAGTCAAGTTCGCTCACAAAGCTTCCTCTATGAGGAAGCCAAAACAAATAAATTGTTACGTCCTGGGAACTCCACGATTTCCCTTTTTCGCTTAAATTCCTCTGCGCTCAGGATAGCCGTTAAGATTAGGATAAGGTAAACTAAGCACGGACGGTTGTCGATCGACGAGTGAGCCTTGATCCTTGCACATTCCTTTTCCTTTTTTTTTATAAGGGTAAAGTATCTGTTTACCTAGGCGCTTAAACGCAACCTTCCAAATGACGAATTAGTGACGGACGGGGCATACGTAACAGGATTTTTATCGGCTTTGTCAGGCCTAAAACTGAAAGAATGTAAACCTGGCGACTCGACGCGCCAAATGGGCCTTAATGGGTTGATGAAGATCTTTATTGCATCAAGCGAGCTTTCAAAATGCACGTACGATGTTTCCGGCAAGCGGAAACAAAGCCTGAGACGTGTCCGTAAATACACGTGGCGGAGTTTTTGCTTGCATTTAAGATTGAGAGGTGTGCATCGTCCGTCAACACTAAAAAAGAAACCCTAATAAAGGAGAAACCTAACCGAAAAACAAGTGAGTCACTGGAGGAAGCGATGGGTTGCACCCCCAATAAGGCAGTGGGGGCCTTACGAGAAGACTCGCCAATGAACAGTCGGAAAAATCGACAACCGTCTCTAAACTTCTAGGATAGGCAAAGACTTAAGAATCTAGCTCTTGGATGAGAAACATCTCGCCCAATAAGAAATCCTTCAGACAAAAATTAGAAACATCCCTCCAACCAGAAGTTCCCAAAATGAAAACCTGACACATCCCACACGCGATTCACCCTTCCCATCCTTAGAACTTTCCTATATAAATCTCGACATCGCAGCACTTGCTCTCTTAGTTCAGCTTCTCTTCTGACGGTTCACCTCTTCGGCCCAGTTCAATTTACTTCGCCTCTCTTCCGTTTACGAACACTATCACATTCAAATCCGATCTCAAGTTTTAAGTTAAATTCTGTGCGTGGACTTAAACTCACCGAGTGTCGACGAGAGGCTATCCACAGGGCCCAAAGAGATCCAGCTAGTTACCCACGGGGCTCAAAGAGATTCAGCTGTTCTACTTTAGTTTGATCAGCACCAAGAAGTAAGTCCTCTACATACCTATTCACATACTGATATCGGGCCCCTTTTATCATTATCTTACCCCTTTTGTATTCACTCGAACACTCACGCGTTCGGGAAGTCCCTCGGTTAAACATTAAACATTAACCCTTCCAACCCTCCAATTCTTTTCACTATTCCGAATTAGCCGATTTATCGGTGGATTCGGGGGAATCTCTATTGTTCCGAATTAGCCGATTTTTCGGTGGAGTCGGAATAATCTCTATTGTTCTGAATTAGCCGATTTTTCGGTGGACTCGGAATAATCTCCCTTCGTTGTTCCGAGTTAGCCGATTTTTCGGTGGGCTCGGAATAATCTCTCTCTATTATTTCGAGTTAGCTGACTCGTCAGTGGATTCGAGGTATTCTTTTGATTTCTTTAATCTCCGAAACCCGAGGTGACTTCCCCACAGTTAAAGGACTTTAATATTTAACAATCCGCTAACTTGTAGTGGATTCGGGCTGTCCCACCCACAAGAGGTCGAAAAACGCCGCGAGACACGAAAGGAATCGTCGGAACAAGCGGGGGCGAAGGGAGCTTGACATCCTGACATCTGACATCTTAGGAATCGATCAACGCAGGTCCTCCGCGACTCGCCACTCCACCCCCTCCCCCAGCTTTTACAGAAGAACCCTGTTCTTCACAGCAGAATCGCCCCGTTTTCCCCCTTTCTCGCCCTGTCGTCCTGCCTTCTCGCCCTTTCCCCCCATCTTCTCGCCCTGTTTGTCGCGTGGCCCCGTTTCGCGTGGTCCCCGTCAACCCCGATCCCGCCACCCTCCTCGAACCTCCCCACTCCCCCTCCTCTTCCCGAGGACCATCCCCGACTCCGTCGACCGCCTCGACCCTTGACACCCACGAGGAAATGGTCGGTCCCGAAATAGTGACCCTAGATTGACAATTATTTTTTTTTATCCATAAATTCTTGTCCCTCTGCTTTCACTCCCCAAATTTTTCTTTATATTTAGTTCTTAATGTCGACTTAAATTAGTTTCAAGTACTCATAAACACCGCACGCACACCTAACCAAATCATTATGCTATTCAATCCCGATCTCGATGTAATAATAGCGGGCAGGATGTCCACTTGCAAATAGATTTCCCCTCAAAAGGTCCTGCCCGATCGCCCCGCACTTTTGTTATACCCGCGAAGAATGCGCATACCAACTCTCCATTATATACATATACACATTTTACACTAACCCCTAGTTTATAATTATATTTTTTTTTTTATACTAAATAACATTTTTTTTATGTCAAATAAATATAATTACTTATGTTAAAGACATCTCCATTCTTTCTTTAATTTAAGACCTCAATTACCACCCATCTCCCACTCGAAATCGCACGAGGTCCGATCCTAAGTTAAAGGGATTAAATTCCTTGATTTAAAAAAGGACCGACGATCGCACCGCTCACGGAAGGCGTCCTAGGGTCCCTGCGGACCCTGACCCTTCCAGAGTCATAAAAGTGCGTTCGGCTCGCGCCACGCGCCTCAGAGCGCGTACCTGCGAGCAGTATTCTTAAGCGTCTAGTTGCGTCCTTCCTTACCCCGACCCCTCTGGTTAGCCTTTCCTTCGCTTTCCCAGATTTTCTTATACTAATCCCGGGGTTGGACGTAACAAAATACTAATAATTATACATTGAATAAAATACAAGCTTCCTCATAGAGGAGCTTTGTGAGCGAAGACAAGTTTCCACTTGCACACTTTAAAACTATGAGGAAGCAATGTGCAAGTTTCTACTTGCACACGTTTTACTTGTTAAATTAAAAAATGTTAATAAAACCCAAATGGTACGTAATATATTTGTACCTCGAAAAAACCCAAAAGTGGGTAGTATCTTTATTAAAAAAAAAATTAAAACCCAAGTAGTACATATAACTTGTGTGTATTCCCATTTAAGAGTTTTTCTATTCTAACCAAGGTAGTAGTAGCTTTAATTTTTCTTAACAAAATTATATCACAAAATTGTTACCTTATTCAATCCAAGTGACATCTACTATTTTCCCAAAAAAGTATGAAATCTTTAAATTGGGCCAATTGCAAGAGAGAATATGTACAGTTGCATCGAAAAGTAATTGTTGTATTACTTTTATAAATCTTTACATTGTAAATTAGAAAAATAATGTATGATAATAATTGTACAAGATTAAAAATTTTTATTTAAATTCAACAAGGGAATACAAGGTATTTAAATACAAAGTTTATATATGTATTTTTCAATAGAATAAAAGATTGAATCATGAAGAATTACATTACAGAGAGGTAACAGTACAAAATACAAATATTTTATTAAAATATTTAAACCCAACAAGGGAATACAAGGTATTTAAATACAAAGTTTATATATGTATTTTAAAAGATTTAATCGCATCGCAAAGAATTACAGAGGTAGCAGTACAAAATAAAAATATTTTATTAAAATACATAAATTTTTCTTGTCAAAAAACTTGGCGCTGCTAGAGAGAGAGAGAGAGAGAGAGAGAGAGAGAGAGAGAGAGAGAGAGAGAGAGAGAGAGAGAGAGAGAGAGAGAGAGAGAGAGAGAGAGAGAGAGATAGAGAGAGAGAGACCTTTTACAAATGTAAATATTACTTATTTTATACTTATTCTATACTTATTCTATACTTATTCTATACTTAATTCTAATCGCTTTAAAAATCTAAACTTATCCTATACTTAATCATAAGCCGCATTATTCACCGTCTCACACACACACCCACACACACACACACACACACACACACACACACACACACACACACACACACATCACCCACACCCATATCACTCGGTCGCACATACACACCACGCTGACCTAATTTTGAGGTCTAGCAGCGCCAAGTTTTTTGACAAGAAAAATTTATGTATTTTAATAAAATATTTTTATTTTGTACTGTTACCTCTGTAATTCTTTGCGATGCGATTAAATCTTTTAAAATACATATATAAACTTTGTATTTAAATACCTTGTATTCCCTTGTTGGGTTTAAATATTTTAATAAAATATTTGTATTTTGTACTGTTACCTCTCTGTAATGTAATTCTTCATGATTTAATCTTTTATTCTATTAAAAAATACATATATAAACTTTGTATTTAAATACCTTGTATTCCCTTGTTGAATTTAAATAAAAATTTTTAATCTTGTAAAATTATTATCATACATTATTTTTCTAATTTACAATGTAAAGATTTATAAAAGTAATACAACAATTACTTTTTGATGCAATTGTACATATTCTCTCTTGCAATTGGCCCAATTTAAAGATTTCATACTTTTTTGGGAAAATAGTAGATGTCACTTGGATTGAATAAGGTAACAATTTTGTGATATAATTTTGTTAAGAAAAATTAAAGCTACTACTACCTGGGTTAGAATAGAAAAACTCTTAAATGGGAATACACACAAAGTTATATGTACTACTTGGGTTTTAATTTTTTTTTTAAATAAATATATTGTTCAACAATTGTTGGATTCAGAAAGTATAATCTCGTGGCAACAATAGATGGCGTAACGTGTAAACCCGAGATTCTAGGGGAATTTCTTCTTAGTTTATTTTATGTAGATCGCGCTACTGTACCGTCGATATATTTTCGTTTCGACTCTAATCTTATGTTTTATGATCTAAGTTCTTCTTGCGCTCGCCATTGTACAAAGACCGAATAAACGGCTCTCTTATATTTTACCCGCCGAATTGTTAATTACTATCCTAAAACTACAAAGGTTATGGGCCCAGGTTACGTTCGGGCAATTGACAATCACAAATAAAAGTGAAATAGGCCCAGCAGTGTACGGCAAGCGATAGTTCGCGTTCACGAGTCAGGCGCGTAGCAACGCGCCAACGCGGAGAGAATTGCGTCATTCGCCATAATATCGTCGAGTAAAACGGCTCAAGTTGAGAGACTGCATCGTTGTCCCTGAAAGGAAGCCGCATACGAGGGCACAAACATCGGAGGTATACCAGCCATAGAAAAGCTGAAAGGAAGACAAAATTACGCAGGTTGGAAATTTGCGATGAAGCATGCATTACAACTTGACGGTTTTTGGAAAGCGGTTGAAGGCACCGAGACGGATGCTGACAAGGTAACTCGTGCAATGGCAAAGTTAGTTTTATGCATTGACGAGGTTAACTACGTACATATCAAAGACGCGGCTAACGCGAAAGAAGTTTGGACAAGACTAAAATCTGCCTTCGAGGATAACGGGCTTACACGTAAAGTAACCTTATTACGAAAAATGTCCACAACTAAACTCGAGAATTGCGAATCGATAGACGTTTATGTCAACGAAATTATTTCGACCAGTCATCAACTTTCGGACGTTGGTTTCAATGTGGACGACGAATGGCTAGGCGCCGTACTATTGGCGGGATTACCAGAGCGCTATGAACCAATGATAATGGCATTGGAGAACTCAGGAATTGCGATCACGGGTGACCTGGTTAAGACTAAATTACTTCAAGAATTGCGGATGACTAATTCAAAGGATGAAAAAGCGGAAAGTTCAGCATTTCACGCAAGAAAGCAACAGAAAGATTTTCATTCAAGATCAAAGGCACCAAAATGCTATACATGTGGCAAGCCAGGGCACTACGCGAGAAACTGCCAAACAAATTCCAGTACGAAGAAGAAGAACTTCGACAAGACGGACGAGAACAAGAAAAAGAAGGAGAACACAAAGAAAAAAGATGGAACTTCAAGTGTAGCCTTTCTCACCAAAGAAATAGATAAAAGATCTAAATAAAAAACAGGATGGATCATCGATTCAGCAGCATCGTCGCACATGACGGCGAATCGCAACATCTTGGAAGATTTCGACGATTGTATTGATTCCAGAGTTTTGATTGCAGATGACGCAAAACTTAATGTCAGAGGAAGAGGAAAGGTAAATATTCCATTAATTGTTCAAGGAAAAAGAACGATTGTTCCTGCAGAAGAGGTTTTATACGTCCCAGAATTGCACGTAAACCTATTATCCGTAAGTCAGGTGACCAAAAGAGGCCTAACGGTAAGTTTTGATCACGATAAATGCGAAATATTTAATAAAGCACATAAAGTTGTAGCAACAGCGGAGGCCATAGACAATATCTACTGGTTAAGTCAACCTGAGGATAGAGCATACACATGCAGAATTTCCGACGAAACATTCTTGTGGCATCGACGTCTTGGTCACTTGAATAGAACTAGCATGAAGCTGCTTCGAGACAAACACGCTGAGGGTCTTGAATTCGAGGATCCTGACGATAAGCCATGTATTACTTGTGCTAAAGGCAAGCACGCTCGTCAGCCATTAATTGCTGGTGATGAGAGACGGAGGAAAAGGACGCAACCATTACAGTTAATCCATACGGACATCTGCGGACCAATGGAAACAGTATCTATTGGAGGTTCAAGATATTTTATTACCTTCATCGACGACTACACCAGGAAGATAAGTATATATTTTTTTAAGCAAAAGAATGAAGCTTTAGATGCCTTTAAAGATTATAAGAATTACGTTGAAAAGCAGGTTGGAAAGCATATTTTAGCATTGAGATCTGACAACGGGACAGAGTTTGTCAACAAGGAGTTTGAGAAATTCTTACGTAACGAAGGAATAAAACACGAATCGTCTATTTCATACTGCCCGCAACAGAACGGTTTGGCCGAAAGAGCCAACAGGACTATAGTTGAGAAGGCCCGGTGTATGTTACAAGATGCGAAGATGGAAAAGAGATTCTGGGCTGAGGCATGCAACACGGCAGTATATTTAATTAATAGATCTCCAGCTAGAAGCCTACTGCATAAGACCCCGTACGAAATGTGGTCTGGCTACAAACCAAACTTAAAGCACCTGCGAATCTTCGGCTCAAAAGCTTCCGCACACGTTCCAAAGGAGATGCGTCGAAAACTGGATGAGAAATCGAAGGAATGTAAATTCCTAGGATATTTAGAGAGCTCTAAAGGTTACAGACTCTTCGATCCTGAAACCCAAAAAGTCTTTAAAAACCGAGATGTGATATTCTTCGAGGATGAAGTCGACACGCAAGATCCGGACTCAGCCATTCCCATAACTGCAATCGAAGATGATCAGAGTGAACTATCCAGCGATGAGGAAGAAGAAGACGAGGATGAATCGGAAAACTCAGAATACTTTGACATTTCTTCAACTTCAAAAAGTTCAGACGATGATAGCAAGCACAAAGATGAAGCAACCAATAAACAGTTAACCGGCAATGTTCGTCGTAGTGAGAGAAAGCCAAAGCCTCGTAAAATGAATGATTTTATCATGTACAGCGCGATAACTGAAGAATCAGAAGATTGCCCCGAAACTTTTAAAGATGCACTCAAGGGAAGTGAGAAAAGTGAATGGCGAAAAGCTATGCAGGAGGAATACGACGCACTTATAGAAAACGGAACTTGGACGTTATGTGATCGACCATCGCATAAGAAAGTTTTAAAATCTCGATGGGTTTATCGCAAGAAATCAGACTCACAGAATGGTGAACAAAGATTTAAAGCACGTCTCGTAGTAAAGGGCTATGAACAAGAACATGGCATCGACTATCAAGAAACGTATTCTCCGGTGGTAAGATTTGAAACGATCCGCTCCATAATGGCTATAGCGGCAAAACACGACTTTGATCTGGATCATCTGGACGTGGTTACTGCATTCCTCAACGGCGATCTGAGTGAAGAAATATACATGGAGCAGCCCGAAGGATTCATCAAGAAGAATCAAGAGGACAAAGTGTGTAAACTGGAAAAAGCTTTATATGGATTGAAGCAAGGAAGCCACGCCTGGAATGAGAAGTTGGATGACAAACTTACTCAAATGAACTTCCAACGTTCGGATGCAGACGAAGGACTGTATATTCTACGGGGAACTTCTGGTGAAATATTAGCTATAATAGGCGAGTACGTAGATGACATAATATTAATGACAAAAAATAAGAAGCTAAAAAGAAGGATAATCAGCCAACTGCATCAAGAGTTCAAAATTAGAGATCTTGGTCCCGTCAAGAAGATTCTCGGGATAAATGTCAAAAGAGATGGTCAACGTGGAGAAATTACAATCGATCAACAAGAGTACATTGAAAGTCTGCTGGACCGGTTTAACATGAAGGACTGTAATCCAGTAGCTACTCCATTGGAAGCAAATCAAAACTTGGATAGCAGCATGTCCCCAAAGACACATCAAGAGAAGATGCAGATGAAGCAGAAGCCTTATCGTGAACTTCTTGGCTGTTTAATGTTTGCGTATCAGGGAACACGCCCTGACCTGGGTAGTGTCATATCTACTCTTGGCGCTTTCGCAGAAAACCCAGGACCTGCGCACTGGAATGCATTAAAAAGGGTACTTCGGTACTTGAAAGGAACGAGAAATCACAAATTAAAGTTTTCCAAGGAGGAAGGATCCATACTGGTTGGCTATTGTGATGCCAACTGGGCCGGCAACCTGGACTCAAGGAAATCAACCAGCGGACACGTGTTCACACTCAATGGTGGAGCAATCGCCTGGAGCAGTAAGAAACAGAAAACTGTATCCTTATCAAGTACCGAATCCGAGTATGTTTCGTTGTCTAGCGCATGTCAACAGGCATTATGGTTAAAGAATTTACTTTCCGATATTGACAAGTCTTGTGTTGAATTACCAATTAAGATTCATTGCGATAATCAAAGCGCGATTAAGTTGGCTCAAAGTTGTAATCCTAAAGCGAGAACAAAACACATTGACACGAAATTAAAGTTTATTAATGATAATATTAAGAAGAAAATCATTGAAGCGGTATATTTGTCGAGTAAAGATATGCCTGCTGATTCATTAACTAAAGCGGTTACCAGAGAAAAGAATGCTTATTGTAATAAGATGTTCGGAATGACTTATTAGGATATTTATATGCATTGTAATCGTTTTGATACGTATATACTGTTTGTACATACATACGTATATACGTTTGTACGTATATACATACATAAAAAAATGTGGTATAATAGGGCTACAGGCGAAGGTCCACGTTAAAAACCTAACGCACTGTTAGTGGCACCTCATAGGTAATGTGGAAGACCACTTGTAACAATGAAAATGGTTAACTTAATGTTATCTTTATGTCTAATAAAGCTCCTCTTTTAATTTTTATTAATTTAATCTTATTTAATCGTTTCGTTTTAATGTTGATGAATATTTTACACTGTTTATTGATTAATCGAGCAATTGATTAATCAAGTAATCAGAATTGATTAATCCAGTAACCAAAAATTTTTATTCTGATTACTTGATTGATCGAGTAATCAAAAAATTCTTATTCCGATTACTTGATTAATCGAGTAATAAACAAATTATTATTCAGATTACTTGATTAATCGAGTAGGGGAGACCGGGGCTAAAAAGTCTACGGGGTAAATATGTCTAATCAAATATCTCGGAACCTGTATATTGTGCGAACTCGCTATTAACATTGTAAACGCTGCTTATGGTACCCATGTGACCAACGGAGTTTCGGCAGGTTATCTGCCGTGTTATGATTTGTACGGAGGCAAACGTGTTTTCGTGGTGAAAAGTGAAATTTTCTGCGCGTGGAAATTTTTTAATATCTGCAATAATATTTGCTCTCCAAATCTCGAGGTACGTGATTATAAATGCATGCTGATTATAAAGAGTAATGCATGCTGAACACAAATCCAGTGTAGATATCTAATATTTCATGGGCGATCAAACCTGAAACTGATTTATCCCGGGGGGTAGACTGTTTAACCCCGGCATTTTTAAGATTTAAATTTTTCCACCGTTGTCGTTTTTGCTCTATACCGGTTAAACAAAGCGACGTAGATAAAAATTTCCTAAATAAATTTTGTAACTAAAGGTTCACTCTTTACAGTGGTATACCACGTTTAACTAAAATTATTTATTTTGTTGTTAAAAATCGGCACCGAAAAAAAACAGACTGTTTAGCCCCGGTCTCCCCTAATCAAAAAATAGCTTTTCTCAATTAATAATTAACTAATCGGTTATCATAATTTTATTATTTAGAGTTAGAGGCGAGCAACAAAATCGCAAGTTGCATATTCTGACAGGGCACGGTCCGTAGAATATTTAAATAACAAAAAGACCCAAGCAACAAATTCTTTTACTTAGTTTTTAGCCATCAAAGTCGTAGATAACGGTCGCGCGGAGATAAATAATTTGTTTATTTGCAATTAGGGTCGAGCAACAAAATCATACGTTGCATATTCTGGTAGGGCACGGTCCGTAGAATATTTAAATAACAAAAAGACCCGAGCAACAAATTCTTTTACTTAGTTTATAATCATCAAAGTCGTAGATAACGGTCGACGGGGAGATATATAATTTGTTTATATGCAGTTAGTTTATTGATTAATCGAGCAATTAATTAATCAAGTAATCAGAATTGATTAATCCAGTAACCAAAAATCTTTATTCTGATTGTTTGATTGATATCTAGAAAAGGCATTCAACGCGTAACAGAACGCGAAGCGCGTCGCGTGTCGCTTTCGTGGCTGAATAGGAGGAAAAAAGAAGGAACATAATACGTCTGCTCGTCTCTAAAGACCCGAAGCAGAGCCGAGCGCGGAGCGCACACGGACACGGCGCGGGCTGGTAGTGGTGCTCCCCCACTCCAACAGCACCGTGGTGCTGGGCTTCAAAACTGCCATCACTGGCGCCACCGGAAGGAGCGGCGCACGAGCGGCCAAGGCGCCGGGAGCGCGAGGATCGGCGATCCGGTCGAGCGGCACGCGACAGCGCAGGCGCGGGGAGCCGGCGCGATCCCGGCGGATGAGAGTCCCGGTACTGTCGTGCCAGCAAGGATCGAGGAAGCATCGCCCGAGTGACGAGCCGCCCGGACCGACGGAGAAACCCCGGCGAATTGTAAGGTCACCACCCTGGCGTCCCCGCGTTCGGAAAGAGGGTTGGCTCGAGGCGCTGGCCCCAGGCACATATCGGGTACCTAGGAGCTGCAGGAATTACCTGTGGGCGACGGTATGAGCGCGTGCGTTACCTGACGCTCGCTTCGAGAGAATCGTGTCGGAAATCGTGCAGGGGCCCCGCCGAGAGTGAACTCCTGTAAGTAGAGACCAATGTGCCCTCCCCGGGAGCACCGCCTCGGCCGACAGGCTCGTGGCGTTTAATTGTGTTAATCGGAATAATCGTGTCAAGTTTCATCGTGTTAATCGTGTCACGTTTCATCGGGTTAATCGGAATAATCGTGTCGCGTTTCATCGTGTTAATCGCGTCGCGTTTCATCGTGGTAATCGGAATAACTGTGTCTCGTTTCACCGTGTTAATCGCAAGGGTCGTAGTGTGTCGTGCGTGGAGATAACGGGGGCAAGTGTGAGGGAAAACGGCGAGTCGCGAGTGGTCACGTACTTTGAAGGGCACTCGGCCTCGCAGGTAGCGTATCCGGGCCCTCGAGGACGGCGAGTATTGCGTTTGGCGGGACGGGAAGGTCGTCGGGATCGACGCGGGGCCGCGGAATCTCCGGACTTGCGAAAGAATTCGGGATTCGCGTGGCAAACCGCGAGATCGTCCGCGACACGAGTCCGTATTTGGCGTTAGGGGGCAATCGCCGGCCAGCGTGGTCGACGCGGCGAGATCGCCCATAATTTTTGCGTCGTGCGGAATCGAGGTGGCCCGGGCGCACGTCGACGGCGGAAACGGAGGTGTTGCGATTCGGTCAGTCGGCCTCGTGGCGTGAGGATTCGTGGTGTGTTCGGGGAAAGGTACCGCGTTACCTTAAGGCTCTCTCGCGTTAATCTTTTGTGTGTGTTCGAAGTGAGGTACCGCGTTACCTTCGTTATCTGTTGCGTTAACCTCGTGCGTTAGTCTGCGTTGACTATTTTTGCGTCCATCGGTTGCGTTAATCTTGTGAGCTCGTCTACCGTGTTTAATTTCCGACATTATCGCGTTCCTATATTCTGATATCCTAGTGTTGCTCTATCCGACTTTCCCGCGTCCGCATATTGCGTTGGTCATCCGGCATTCTTGCGTCAGCCTACCCGTCCTTTTGGTGGTACGCTATACCGCACCTTCGCGCAATTCGTTGCATCGGCGTTGCATCCGCCGCCGCTCATGTCTCTTGACCGCATGATCTTATTTCGAATATGAAAGGCGCGGATATATTATACCTACATCTACACTGACTGATATCACTCTGCAAATACATTATATCTACACCTACACTGACTGATTAAATATATATTACATGTGATTCCTTATTACGCTCTTGTGTGGTTAATTGCGTTACGCCTTCTCTCCGAGTTCCCCGAAAGGAAGCTACGCCCTGAGGTATCGTCGGGGATATCGCGCTGTATCGAGTAGAGTACGGTGGTGCGATCGGTCGCACCTGGCGCCCAAGTATTTTGTGTCTACATTAGTCGCGCGTTTTGCCAATCCACGATCACGATAGCCCTCCTCCGGAGTGCGAGACCGGGGGAAAAAGCGTCGCAATATATATATATATATATATATATATATATATATAATTATATATGATCTTATATGATTACATAAGTCCATTTTTTCTCGGGCATTCACATTTATATCGTAAAAGTATTATGTATAATACTTATAGTGATATACAAAATGTTTATGTAATACATATGTATAAGACTATATTACAAAAAATACTGACATAGATAAATAAAATATGTTTTTAAATTATAATACATAGATCAATAATACGTTTTTTAATTATAATACTGCTGGATGATACGTTCTCGTACTTCATTACCATTTACATTATTTCTTATATCATTTATTCCGATATTTCTTTCCTGTATATTTAATTTATCGTGTATATCCAATTAATATATTTCAGGCTGCGGTATGTTATAAAATTTTTGCAATATTTTAAACGACACAGCAGGCATTAACAATGAGAGCTGAAATTGTTTATAACATTATAAATTTAATATTAGTATTAGTATTTACAAAATACAATTGGTAAATGAATTTTACCTGAAAATTCTGGCGAGTAATGCAATGCTCTCTCCTTTCTTAGGCACCTCCATCGTCCCTTTAACATTCCAATAGTTCGTTCTACACATGACCGAGCTCTTACATGAGTATTAGTGTAACGAGCCGAAGGAGATCCTTCTAATTGTCTGTTTTGGCGTTTAATAAATAGAGTAACAAGGGATATCCGGAATCACCTATAATATCAAAATCATACTATGCATATATATCAATACTTCCATCTGTATATCATGTAATATTATCAGTAATATAATAATAACAATAATAATAATGTAATATACCTAATAACCAAGTATTTGTTCGTCCATTCTGAAATTGCTGTTCCAAATGCCTTGAAAGAATTGAAGCATTCCAGACGTGCATCGTGGGTCCTTCCTCCATGACCACGATTTACGAATAGTATTTTTCCATTAAAATCACTGACCTTAAAAAAATTCAAAAATAACTTTCTTGTAGATAGATAAAGATAGGGGAGACCGGGGCCTAACCGTCGCCGGGATTGACCCGTCAAATCAAATATCTCGGAACCTGTATATTGTGCGAACTCGCTATTAACATTGTAAACGCTGCTTATGGTACCCATGTGACCAACGAAGTTTCGGCAGGTTACCTGCCGTGTTATGATTTTTACGAGGGCAAACGTGTTTTCGGAAGGTGAAAGTTACATTTTCTGCGCGTGGAAATTTTGTAATATCTGCAATAATATTTGCTCTCCAAATCTCAAAGTACGTGATTATAAAGAGTAATGCATGCTGAACACGAATCCAGTGTAGTTTTTTCATTATCGTTGATGTCTAATATTTCGTGGGCGATCAAACCTGAAACTTGTGTTTGGGGTTAATCCGTCAGTAAGCAGTCCGGGTGCATTTCCAAGGCATTTCCGGGCATTTCCAGGCTCACTGCATATGGAATATGGATGAGACGGGAATTACAACCGTTCAGACACCGAATAGAGTCATCGGACGTCGAGGAGTGAAACAAGTCGGGCGAGTGACTTCTGCGGAAAGAGGAACTCTCGTAACTATTTTTTAATAATGTTTCGCATAAAAATTTTAAATAAATTTTTATATTTTTCTCTTAAAAAACAATTATTAAGATGTATCTTATCATTTTTCAGGATTAGATGTACGTATATGTATTGAAAATGCAGTGTGACGGTTAAACCCCGGCATTTTTGAGATTTCAATTGTTCCACCGTTGTCGTTTTTGGTCTATACCGGTTAAACAAAGCGACGTAGATAAAAATTTACTATATAAATTTTGTAGCTAAAGGTTCACTCTTTACAGTGGTATACCACTTTTAACTAAAATTATTTATTTTTTTGTTAAAAATCGGCACCGAAAAAAAACTGACGGTTAGGCCCCGGTCTCCCCTACTTTATTTACTCCAAGGGGTCTTAAAGGGCGTTTTTTTACATTAGGGACGTACCCAACCCTGTACATCTTTCCAACACCTCCTCTTATCCAACACACATGGCGTTTTGTAGGGACGTACCCAACCTTTTACAAACACATGGCGTTTTGTCTGACTCCCTCCTTTCCGTCGCTGCTCTTCCCTTTTCTCTCCGACTCTCTCCCTCCTCGTGTTCAACGCCTTCCTTTTTTCTTATTCTACCTTTACACTGAAAATAAACTGTATTAATCCTACAATCTTATTTCCTTCTCCTCCTCCCCTCCCTCTCCCTTAACGCTTCTCTCTCTATCTCTCTTCCTCTCTCCTTTCTATCCTACATTCCTCTTACTCTCTTTTCTTCCTATCGTCTTCTTCCTCGTCCGTATCCATTAACAGACTCTCCTCCATCCTTCTCGCAATCTCGTCCTCCGCGGTCCTCTTTGGTCTCCCGCTTTCCTCCTCTCTCCTTTCTTTCTCCTCTCTTTCTTTTACCCTCGTCTCCACCGATTTATCCTCATCCATTTTCACCCTTAATCTGCTCCCTTCCTTTCTCCTTGCATCTAATACCCTCCACTTATCCTGTTTACTTCTCATCTCTACTATTATCGTCACCCATTCTTCTCTCTGACCTATCACGCTTACCTCTTTCATCTCTACCTTTACCTTTAATCCTTCCGAAAACAATTCCTTCACCTTCTCCCAATTTGATTCCTTTCCCATCCATCTCTCCTTCTCGATCCTTATAATCACGTTCTTCTTTCTTTTCTCGTCGTCGTTCCTTTCATATTCTTCTGCCCACCAATTCTTCCTACCAAATTTATCCCTACTCTCTTCACTGTCATCCCTCTTCCTTTTGCCCGCGCCCTGTTCCAACCTATACACCTTTCTTTTTAATCTCTCTACCTCCTCCTTTAATTCTTTTATCTCCTCATCTTTTCTCTTGCTATCCTCCTTAAACTCCTTTATCATTTCCAATACTTTCACTTCTACAATCTTTTCTATCGCCTTCTTTTCTATTATGATCTTCCCTCTGCATTGCATCCTTCTTTCCACCACTTTCTTCTCCTTCTCCCTTTGGATTATCTGTAATAGAAAGTTGCATCTACCTCATTTCCTTTGCTTTCTAGCCTTCTTCACTTCGGCCTTGCTTGCCCCCTTCTTCCTTCTCCTTCCTCTCTCCTACTTACGTTCTTACTCTCCTCCGCTTTTCTACTTCTATTCTTCACTCGCCAACACGTACTTACGCCTCTCTTTACGCACTCTAATGGCACGTGTCCTGCCTCGATCGTCGTTCCGCACTCGTGTCCCTCTACCGCTCTTCTCCATCGATCCTCCTATCGATCCGGCAGCCCCGTCTTTCCCTCCTTATCGACTCACTCAATCGATCTATCGAACGCATCCACCGCTTCCCTCGACTCGCTGCTTCTCTCTATCCTGATATCTCCCGCGCCGCCGGCACGATACCTCTCTTCCTTGCCGATTCTGTCTGTCTACCGTCTCGTTCCGCCAGCCAGTGCGGCACATTAAGCCCGTTTTATTCTCTCCAGCTGCTTACGCCTTCACCGCGGTTCGTCAGGGTAGTCATCACTTCCTCTCCTTCTTCCTCTCTCCTCCTCTCCGAGCCCCCCCCCCCCTCTTCCTCACTCTCCGCCTCGAAACCTCGCCCTGTTTGCTAACCTCTCTTTGCTCTGTTTTCTTTACTCGCCAATATCTGCATCATCCTTCCTTCCTCGGCCTCTTCTCCACCTCTTTACACTCCTCTTACACTCCTCTACACGTACCTTCCTCCTTGTACCTCTACCTCCTCTCACACCCTTTTCTCTCCACCCTCTCTCATCCTTTACCTATATCGACCTGCTCCCCCGCCGAGGCCTCCAGGGAACTCTCAAATAACTTTCCTGTAATAATATAAATATTTTTTACACAAGACTTCTTATTTATCTTATAGTAGTATAGTACTTTATTCGATTCGGCCTTTCAGCCTAAAATCCTGGACTTGGTTTACACTTCGTTACTTAACACTTACTCCTCCATCCATACCTTTTTCCTTTCTCCTATTCTCTCTCATTTTTCCTAATTCTTTCATACATTTTACATTCTCTAACTTTCCTTCCTCTCCTAAAAAATCCCTCACTCTAATCCTACTCTCTCTATCTACATGTGTCATTATATGTTCAATCGTTCCTTCTTCTTCTTCACAAATCTGGCATTTTCTTCTTTCCTCCGCCGCCCAGAATCTGTTTCTTTCCTCTTCGTTTCCGCACCTCCATCTCGCAATCAACTTTTGGCTCCCTTTGTACCCTTTTTCTCTCAAATATTTTGGCCCCTCCTGCGCCATTATGTCCTTATATCTGCCGTTGTATCTCGTACTTCCTATCTTACTATCCATCCATTGCCCCAGTCTCTCTCTCTCTCTCTCTCTCTCTCTCTCTCTCTCTCTCTCTCTCTCTCTCTCTCTCTCTCTCTCTCTCTCTCTCTCTCTCTCTCTCTCTCTCTCTCTCTCTCTCTCTCTCTCTCTCTCTCTCTCTCTCTCTCTCTCTCTCTCTCTCTCTCTCTCTCTCTCTCTCTCTCTCTGTCCTATTATTTGACCAATATCCGCCTTACTATCCCTCAGTACTTTTATTCCTTCCGAACTAAATCCATTTTGCCTATAAAACATCTCTCTCTCCTCCCTCACCATGCCCATTTGTCCCTCCTTCTCTTTTTCCTTCACGCATTCTATTACCAATTTTCTCTCTCCCACCCTCATAGCCTTTTCCTCAAATCTTACTGCTCTATTTCCCGCAATTGTACTAAGCTTTACTCTCCCTGTTTCCTTATAAACTATATAGTCCGGCGTACAGGAGTCAAGGTTAAGGGTCCACTTTACATACTTTTTATGTATTCTTTCCAATTCTTCTCTTTCTCTCCATCCCCAAATCTCTGCCCCATACATTATAACCCCAAGCACTAAATATTTAAATAATATCATCCTTTTCCTAAAGTCATCCCTGAACCTCCGTTCCCCCAACCCCCACACCTGCCTCATCACTATATTTGCCTTCTTCTTCACGCTCTTAATCTGTCCACCGTCACTTCCATTTCTCCTCAGTTTGTATCCCAAGTACTTGTATTCCCTTACTTCCTCCAATCTCTTTCCTTCCCATTCCCATCCCGCCTCCTTCCCTCTGCCTCCTCCTCTTCTAAAGCACATAATCTTCGACTTCTCGGTGTTCAACTGCAGTTTTTTTCTTCTTAAATATCTCTCCAGTCTCCTTATCATCTCCTTCATTCCATCCACACTTTTTGCCAGCAACACCAGATCATCTGCGTATGCCAGCGTCCATATTCTTTCTGTTCCAACCCTCATGCCTCCCGCCTGTCCTGTCCTCATTTCCTCCTCCACATCTGCAATTAATATCGAAAACAGTAACGGACTCAGAAGGCATCCCTGCCTTACTCCTTTCTCCGTCCAGAACCAGTTGGAGATTTTTCCGCCCACTCTAACTGGATTCTTCGTCCCTTCATAAATTTCCTTGACCCTTTCTATTATACCTTTTCTTATTCCTCTTTTCTCCATTACTTTCCATAATATCTTTCTATCCACTCTGTCGAAGGCCGCCTTTAGGTCCACAAAGAACCCATATACCTTTCCCTCTTTCTTCCTCAATTCTCTCTTGACCACGTGCTGTAACACATACACGTTGTCCATCGTCCCTCTGCCTTTCCTAAACCCTGCTTGGGTTTCCGGCAGAATTTTCTTCTCTTCTACCTCTTCCCATACCCTCTCTGCTAATATCCCCGCATAAATCTTGTACGCAGTACATAACAAGGAGACTCCCCGGTAGTTTTCCACGTTATTCGGGTCACCTTTCTTGAAAATTGGGGATATTAGCCCTACTCTCCATTCTTCCGGAAAGCCTTCTCCTCTCCACACCTTTTTCAGGATTTCCTTCAGCTTTTCCTTTATCCGTCCATCGCTGAACTTCCACGCCTCTCCTGCTATCCCATCTACTCCTGCCGCTTTTCTCCTCTTTAATTTTTTAATCTGTTCTTCAATTTCTTGATCCTGGATCTCCAGCTCTTCGTCTTCCTCCTTGCTCCTTCTTCCCACCTTCTCTCTCCTGTCCTCCTTACTTCCTCCCAGTAGTTTCATAAAATGCTTTTCTCATTCCTCCATCTCTATATCTTCCTCAATGGGTACTCTTTTCTTCCTTTCCTTGTTTATTATCTTCCATATTTGCTCTTCCGTTTTCGCGTTTCTCACTTCTTCCTCATATTTCTCTAGTCTTTTTTCTTCTTTCCTTCTACACAACTCCCTAAATTCTCTTCTTAGTCTCACATATTTCTCCTTTCCTTCTTTCCCCATTCTCCATCTTTTGTATGTCCTCTTCAACCCTCTCTTCTTTCTCTTACACTCCTTGTCCTACCAATCCTTTTCTCCTATTTTTTTCCTCCTTATCTTGATCCTTTTTCTTACCATACTTTTTTCTACCGCTTATTTATCTTATATAATACTTGCTGTTCAGACTCGGAGCCTGAATCGAGTTCGTCTCCGACTTTCGCCTCCATGTACGCGGTTGCGACACGCGGCACTCGCGTGTTCGCTTCAGCCCTCTCCCCGTGTTGGATAGATCGAGTAGCTTGCTCGGGGGAATGGGGGCTGGGGAGCCGTAAGTGCGCGTAAGAGAAGTCTGTAAGTCGTCTTTGACGAGTACGGTTCTTCGGAGTTTTCGAATACGCGAAACTAGAGAATCGCTCACAGTCGCGCGCCTCGCATACGTTGTAGATTGTAAAACCTAAGTGCAAGCCTGCTGCCGAAACTCAGATCGGCAAGGTGCAACATACTTTTGGTCCTTCGAGCCGGATTTCGATCGTGGTGTGTGACGAGGGCAAGACAAGATATATCGCAAACCTTTGGTGCCACGTGGCACCGTCGAGCCGGTTCCGTTCGACGGTGAGCGCTTCTGAGTGCCGAAGCGGGCGGTGCGCAGACCGGGTGAGGTGTTGTCTGAGTGGAGTGTCGGTCGTACCGATCCGGATTGCGTGATTAATAAAATCGCGTCTACGCGACTGCTCTCCGCTCTCCGCGCAGCACCGCGTCTAAGCGCTCCGGTCTCTCCGCTCTCCGCGCGGCACCGCGCCTAAGTGCTCCGGTCTCTCCGGTCTCCGCGCGGCACCGCGCCTACGTGTTCCGGTCTTCCGCTCACCGCGCGGCACCGCGCTTACGTGCTCCGCTCTCTCCATGCTCCGCGCGGCACCGCGCCTACGGGAGTGCCCTCCGTGCTACGCGCTCCGCGCATCACGCCTCACGTGCTCTGTAGTAGCCCATTCATTGCCTTTCAACGATGACTTCTGCCCAGAAAGTGGACCCTGCTCTGAAAAAACAAATTGGTCACCAAGAGCTATATCCATCGCTTTTGGGATAACTTGATAAAGGTAGGGAAGGAGAAGATCACGCAATCCTATTTAAAGGCTCGCCTCTCGCTGCTGGAGGACTACTGGCGTAGGTTTGAAAATGATCACTATGCTCTCCTCGAGCTTGACGACGCGGCCACCGCGGACTACATGTCCAAGGACCTGTACACTGTAACAGCACAGATAGCCAAGCGTGATATAGCATATTGAGCAAACTAATGCATTGCATGTGTTTTCACATATTTGCTGTAAATTTGCTGACATCGAAGTAGAACACGTTACAAATACAGCTACATGACTGCTTATATATGCAATCAGTTGACGCAATTTCAAGAGCAAACGGTCCGCAATATTGGTACGTTATGTTGTCTGCAACATGTCAGCAACGTGACAGCAATGAATGATTCATCGTTTCATCTTGAGCATCATGATGCAAACATGACGGCAACAACACATATATAATAATTTCCATCCGTTATTGTGTATATGTCATCAAGCTATGAAGTTTTTTAATTGTATCTCGTTGCTAACGAAGTGTTGACAATTGAAATTGTCACATGTTTACGACAGCTTTTCAATAAAAATACGTATAGTTTTCGAGATTTAAATATAACACATTTAATACACATACACATTTATTTATAATAAAATATTTCTTTTTAATTACATTTGCAAATATATATTATCCCTATTAGACTGAGATGTTAACATAAATTTAATCCTTCGTCTGTATACATTTTTTTCACACTTGAAGTGTATACGTGGGTCTGTCACGTTTGACACTATATTTTTCCTTATCTTGAAGTATTAAAGAAATGTGAAAAAATTCATAAAACATCTCTCTACATACATTGTAGACATTGTTGACGATTTAATAGTCATTTTAATGAACATTATTTTAATAATTTCTGGCAGGCTTGCAAGTTTTACAATTACGGATGTCTAATGTACCAGCTCACGCATGAGCCAGACCTTTTGATTTGTAAGAAAGAAAAGACACAAACCTTATCTGTGGCGAGGAGAGACTGTATATTTTTGACAATGAGTTAGCACGACTATCTATTTGAATCATAATCAAACGTGAGGAACATAAACGACGATAACATCTTAGTAAACTGTGTGAAATACAATAAACGAAATAAATGATTAGTATGGAACAAGCTTTTCTCAGTCAATCTAAATGTTTAATTACTGTATAAGATAATACAGTTTATTCTACAAAATGATTGATAATATGAATATCAATCTTTAGCTTACCTCGAAGAAGTAATTTTGATCCAGCTCAATATATATTGAAAAGATTGTTCCTTTTATACAACATCAGATAAATAAGCAATCATATCGGCAATATTAAGTACAATATAATACAATATTTGTTCAACGAATAGTCGTTCTGGTTTAGATAATATCTGTCAATCTTAAATTAAACATCAACTTTCTGAAAGTAAGAAGTAATCTTTGTAATGATATCTTTTTTTTATGACCAGCTTCTTGCAGTTAATAACTAACTAGATTGCAATTAAGTGAGCAATTCAATTATATATGGACAGAAAGACCATTCGTGGAAAACGAGAACATTGTGGAATATTAAAGCTTCTCAATATTAAAGATCACTATTTCGCATAGAACGAATAATAGTTAACGAAAGATAGATAACTATCTTAAACGTAAGAACATATATAAGATTTGTCTGACGACAAGGATTCTCTTCTTACCAATAGGAATATAAGAAGTGAATCTAACGTTAATTACGCTTTATCGAGCGCGACGCAATGTTCATGGATTTTAAATAGCAGTTTCAAGTATCTAAATGACTTTTAGTAACGCGAGGATCCTTTACATGTATTTACAAATAGCTAATCGGATATGTTAACAGTAATCTCGGTTGCAACCGGTGAATCAAAGAAAGAGATAATGAATGTACTGAGCTCAGATTTTCAACGTGTGAAGCTTGGCGGCTTCGCTCGACGGACGAATTATACTGTGATAATGCACTCGTTCGCCCCTGAAACCAAGATCGAAATGTAACCGGATTTATGTAATCCGTTACATCGCGCTAATCGAAGATTAGCTTCCCCCATGACGAATCTCTGGTTTCATTAGAAAGACAGATTTTACCTTGTCACAGTAGACTTGATTGAATAAAGCGCTTGATCCTTGAACCAAGGATTTATCCGGTTGAGGCCAGAAAGATCGTCATCTTTTTTTGCCGGTATAGTCTAATGGCCGCTCTTTTCCTTGTACAGAAGGATGATGCCACAATGGCGACGATCCCGTTTCTGTGATAGCACGGGGCCGTGATGACGAAGCCAAACTTTGTGCCGGTATAGTCCCGTGGCAAGCGAGCTTGTCTATGCTCACATATATCGTTGAGCCGTTAGGTTTACGAATGATAGCCTCGCAACCACTATATATTCTTATGATTCGATTCGCCTTTTTAGAAAACTAAACCGACTTCGTCTCACTGAAGAGAACGATGATACCTCGACTCATCTCGACAAGCGCCCGGAAACGAATGCTTTCTCCAACGATCGGCACGCTCATCGACGCACGCTTCGCGACCGGAACTAATGCCTCTTCCGGCGATCGGCACGCTCGTCGACGCACGCTTCGCGACCGGAACTAAGGGTCGATTCAGACACAGCCGTGCCGTACCCGTACCGTATCCGTATCGTTAACATTAGACAAGACTGGAGACACATTAGACAAGGATGGAGACAATAGGAATCCTTGTCTAATGTTTCTGTCCGTGATACGGTACGGGTACGGCACGGCTGTGTCTGAATCGACCTTAATGCCTCTTCCGGCGATCGGCACGCTCGTGAATCAAGTCCAGTTGCGCCACGCTCTCAGCGCTGAACTATTGTTTTGAAACATGGCTGACACTGAACGCGCGGGTCGCTCAAAATGATACAAATCCCGCTATCTACCTTATCTTGACTGCATTAGTATTATGATAAACGCAACAGAGGGCAGCTAATATACAGTCTCTCTTTGTCTCTCACTATATCTCACTGAATCTACTTTCGCTTCAAACAACGGAGTAGATATAATTTTCACTCGGACGCCGTAGACCACGTACACAGACAAAGGGTTAATTATGTAACTTTATATTAATTATATTACACATAACATATAGTTACAAAATAAGAAAATAAGAAATATATATGAATAAAATTAGCAACATTTGTTCAAAAAGATGCTTTATATGATTTATCAACAACATTTATTAACAATTATGGAGATAATTTTTGATACATATGTTGTTACAGCATAATAAAAAATATAAATCATTGCTGAATATAAACTTTATGTATAAATGTATTTGTTTTTATAAAATATAACAATTAAAAATGTTTATTAGTAATATTATTGTATATTTTATATTATATTATATTTTATATAATATTACTTAATATAATATTATTAATATAATATTACTGTCACTTTTTGTTAGTCTCATCTTAATTTTTTTGCGTGTACATTAAAAAGAGAAATTGATTTAAGTAAAAAAATTCAGGTGGTTCTAAGTAAAAAAAACATAAATGACATTTTTAAAAATCGAAAACAGTGACCATAAGAAAAATTATCTTTCCACACTATAATAATTCCCACTTTGAACCTAACAACTTAAATAATTATGTTATTTTTTTTATGTTTAAATATATCAAAGATATTTAAAAGTTTTTTAATAAGTGGCCCACTCTGTAAATGTGCCTTAATATATATATAAATGTATAAATATTATACAAATACATTATCGAATGGAAAATGAATCAAGAACCGAGAATATTCAAATTGTCTAATAGTCAATCACGGATACGAATAAGCATGTGAAAAGACCTTTAGCTTTGTTTTCTATTGTAAAACAGACCTTATATTAGAAATTTCTTTTGTCTTTTCACTTCCCGCCGATTCCCGCGTTTTTTACATCGTGTGCCCGACGCGGTCTCGTCTCGTGCGTTATCTCCATCCCTCGGGCTAGCTGCTGTGGTACCAAGAGGCAGGAGTGGAAATAGTAGTGAAATACGTGGAGCCGCGACACCATTTTGGTATCGCTAGAATTATTTTGTCAGTCACGGTATTACGGAGAATATTACGGAGAAAGGTTACCCTAAGAGCACAGTTGACGGAAAATCGACGGCAAGTCGACTTTTATAAGTCGACTTCTAGTCGACTTCTAAAAATGGCGGAAAGTCGACTAAAAGTCGACTTCTAAATAGTCGACTTCTAAAAATGGCGGAAAGTCGACTAAAAGTCGACTTCTAAATAGTCGACTTATAAAAAGACGGAAAACAGTCAAGCGGCGCGTCATGCATCATCAATATGGCGGCGAATCTCGAGGAGGCTGGAGGACCAGATGAGTGGACCAGAGTTTACGCGAGTGCGAGGAATACGTGCCGCGAGACAGGACACGATAAGACGCCAGATAGTTCTTGCAGGTATGGCGGATCAAGTCGCGAGAAAGGTTTTGCCCGACGAGGTAAAAGAGGATCAGGATAAGGCCAAGTGGAAACATGCTTACAGGTTAGGTATGGTGTGTTATTTATTATCATCGATAATTAAGACCTATTGAATGCGACCTCTCCATTCTGTATCATCTTTCAGAACACCAGAAATGAAGGAACCTGTGTTCATGCATTCTTCGTGCGTTCTACGGAAAATCAGTCCGGAATAGGTGGTTTATAAAGAGGTGTACGAAACGAATAAGATGTACATGCGAGGTGTCACGGTGATAGAACCCGAATGATTGCCGAAATTCGCCCATGCTATGCCATCTTAGTGAACCATTGGTTGATCCACCGCCAAGGTATTTTTATCACAATTGTTGCTTTATAATGTTTTTCCTACTTATTTATAAAGATATTTATAGATATAATCAATGAACCGGGAAGATCATTTGCCGCGTGTCTGGTACATTCGGAAAGGCCGAATGGGCACTACCATCGATGGATATAGATCATCCGTGGACGGTGTCAAGTGGTTAGCGTATTTCTTCTTGGAGGGTCAAGTGTGCCCTAAGCTGAAACGATTTGTCCCGTCGCTGCTGACGACACCTGGGAGCATCACCAAGTCATGGGCCAGGTAAATCGTTATTCTATCTCCTTTTGATTTCACGTTGATTCATCGAATAGATTACATCAATTCAATACGATTTTTTCAGGTTGATACCACGCACTCAAGCAATAGTACAAACGCTGCAGTCGCAGGGAGTCGTGTCCAAACACAAACTGCTAGAAATCTGGGGTTCGGATAAAAAATGTGAGATTTTAATTTATAAAATAATATTTAGATATTATCATAGACTTCTATACAATACTAGACCGCTGACAGACATCTCGCCCGTGATGCTTGCCGCCATGTTGATTTTAGTCAAGATATGCTATACTACTATTCTATACAAGTGGTTTTATACAAGATTTCTATACAATAGTCTGGCATATACAGAATGTCCAAAAGAAAGGGTTTAATACTACAGGAGTAGTGGTTCGATTTCGGCATCCAAGTACGCTACACGTCGAAGGCATGACTTACAAACTTATTGATAACATGTACCAATATTTAACACAAAAACATTCGCCTGCTTCGTTATGTACTGTAATAACGAATGCAGATAAACGCACATCATGAGCATCTGAACACCCGATAGTGACTTATTGTTAATTCAATATGGCCGCACCCTTCACTAACACTTGCACCTTGCACTCGCATCGGCTTTTCGGCAGTGCGTCCATAGATGTTAGTGGTCTAGTATAAAAGTCTGTGGATATTATATATTTATAATAATATATATATATATATAAAATATTATTATATATTTACAACATTATGATAATAATATGATATATATTTATATAGCTAATTTTGCATATTGTTTCGCGATTAACGCTGGAATGTTTTAATTTTAGTTCTGTTATTGTCAGTTTACCAGAAGTGGCTGCCGGAATCCGCGCACGCAGAAGTGGCACAGATATGGCCGCCTTTTTAATTAAGAATAAAACATTAGGATTGTAATTATACAGTTTTTTAGATAATTAAATTATTTTATATATGAAAAAAAATCGAAATGCATCAGTTTTAGCCCTCCAGCAAGGGGTCGATTGTGTATCTTGAAATAATGAGGTAAAAATTACAAAAGTGAGAAAATTCATTAGCGTATCTACGATTTTATTTATCAAAATCTAATAAAATCTGTTAACTTTTGTTATTTTTACCTCGTTTCAAGATACACAATCGACCTCCAGACGTACGCGGCGGTTTATTTTATCGACTTTAAAAGTTGGCGGGAAGTCGACTTTTCGTCATGACGGGAAGTCGACTTTTCATCATGACGGGAAGTCGACTTTAAGTCGGTGGTTTTTGCGACATTCGCCGACTTCAAGTCGACTTCAAGTCGACTTTCGTCCTTAAAAATGTCGACTTCTCTGCCAAGTCAGTTTCGGTAGAAGTCGACTTCAAGTCGACTTAAAGTCGACTTTTTGCTCTTAGGGTATGGTAATTATTATATTCTGTCTTTCTATTATATTCTATATTCTGACCATATATGTTTAGAACTTAATATCTCTTAGGTGCACGCTATTAGCGTTATTGAATTATTCTCTCTTTATCGCTCATTAGATGTAAAAAAAAAAACAGAATGACGCAATAGCTCTAATAGCGTGTTTCACAAATGTCCTTTTTGTGGTTATAACATTTTGGTTACGCATTTTATTATTTTGAATTTCTTTCCAGGTATAGGATGTATTAATGGGATAGATGTATATATAGTTTTGACGAACTCGTGCAATAGTTAAAAGGTGCCAGTGCCGAGTACAGAGGGCAGTTTAGCCCTAGTTGGATTTACACGGAGCGATATATAACAAATAGATTCTCCAATTGCTGTGCAGTAATAAGGCGCTGAACGTAAGTGTTACATTGTTACGGCCAATTTATTCACCATCGGATAACTCTATCCTTCGGTTAACCTCACTCTTCATCTCTTTCTAAGGGGGCAGTTAGAAAGAGATGAAGAGTGAGGTTAACCGAAAGATAGAGTTATCCAACGGTGAAGAAATTGGCCCTTAGAGATGTATATGTATGTGTATAAAATATGCAGTAGATCAAAAAAATATTTGCATACATGAGAGTTATTAGATTTTTTGCTGATTAACGTACGTACGTTTAGTTTTTATCTACAATATAACAATCAATTGTATCAATCAAATTGTAATAATCAAAGTAGATAAGCATAACAAATTCTCAATTATGCATGTAATAGTGGCCACGTTCAGCAGAACGTCTATTTTGCAATTGTTGTAGGTTTTCTGAGCTCTTGTCAGATTGGATTATTCCTCTAGATCTAAAAGAATAATCCAATCTGAAAGCTCAGAAAAGTGCTGCTGGCAGCAATTGCAAAATAAACGTTCTGCTGAACATGGCCATTGGTTAAGATAAAATAGGTTATTTTATTTTACTTTATTTTTTCGAAATATTGTACATAATATTTTATTTATTAATTTTTGTAATATAAAATTTAATACTTATTTATGCCAATCTAATGTCCAAATATTTGGATTTAAAAATTAATTCGGACTTAATTTTTTTATTGCACATTTATTTACTATTACATAATAGTACATTTACATAATAGTACATTTTTTAATTAACACTTCATAATGTCCCTTAGGAAAATTTACTTAAAGTTTTTTAAAGTTACTTAAAGTATTTTAAAGTATTATAAAGTATACTAGCCGTAATAATAGTATACTAATAGTATAATAGTAGACTAATAGTATACTGACAGCCGAGCGTAAAGTTTCCTTTAAGTTATTAACCTCAATAAAAACTTTATAAGCAAGTCGCAAATATACTTTAAATTTACTTTTAACAAACGTAATACTTATAAATATACTTTAACTTTACTTTTTATAAAGGTAATACTTAAAGCTGATTTTAACTTATGTGTGTTGTTTCAACAGTATACTTAAAAAGACAAGTTCCCTTTTTCACCACACTTGCACCACAGGAGACATTAAGAAATATTATATCATATATCCAATTCAAAATTTTATTACTCTTTTTAAACTGAATTTGTTTCTTAAGATGATTTTTGGAAAATTATATATTTGCGCTGGTTATGACATATGTAGACTATATATAACACTTACATCAAATTAAGAAGTAGTCTACCACGTAAGGCAGTTGGCTCACGATCCAGAGGTCCCGAGTTCGAATCCCACCGAGGTAAGTGTGTTTTTCAAATACGAGAAAATATTTATAATCATAGACTGCATCTTAAGAAACAAATTTAGTTATAAAATAGTAATAAAATTTCGAAATAAATAATTTTTTTTTATTCCGGATGAATATCGGAAATCAGTGTCCTCTAGTATTAAGAGGACTGTAATCTTAAGTCTAGTGTCTCATGGTTAGAGGATATTCCTCTAGATTTTAAAATATTTTCTTGAGACCGTATTTCAGAGGAAAATCCTCTAAAATCAAGCGGGAGCCACTAAATGACAGAATATTTTTTTTGGGGTGATTAATAGTAATTGCATGAGTTAACTTAAAGTAACCTTTAAAGTATATTATAGAAATACTTAAAGTTTGGTTCGAAATCACTTCTAGTTTATCAATAGTTTATCAATAGTAATTTCTTTGGTAAACTTTCTAGTTTATTTTAAGTTTTTTAAAGTAAATTTTCCTAAGGGGTATTACATACTAAGAACATATATCGTTGTACCTCTTTATTTTTTATGCTACTAAAGTATTTATATTCTTTGTATATGTTGACAGGACTCCCATTACTGGATTTTGCAGCTCGATATACAAGTTTATAGTCTGCGTTGACTATTTTTGCCAGAGTCAAGGGCATTTTTATACTGAAATGTAAGTTGGTTCATTTTTTATATACATACATACATACATACATATATATATATATATATATATATATATATATATATATATATATATAGATAAGATATATATATATATATAAATATATATAGATAAGATATATATATATATATAAATTAATACAGGAGATTTAAAAAAACTGTCTTTTCATTATAATATATTTTTATAACATTTTATAAAATATATTTTATGACATTGCAGATGAATAAAATATCCCTTCCCACACTAGGCGCGATACACTGTGTCTCTTAATTATTTAAAAGTAATGAAAAAATCATTTATGTAATTAATAAATTTTACTAACAAAAAATGTTAGTAAAATTTATTAATTACATAAATGATGTCTAATGAAATTATATTATCTTTATTCTGAAAATAACCTATATAAATTAAGTAAAGAAATAAAAAACAGAAAAAGCGTAAATAATAGAAATCCACTCTTGGCCAATATGTACGCTTTCTTCTAAAAAAATCTTGTTATTAATTTAGAAAGATGACTTCTGTTTGCAATTCTTACATTTTTTTAAATAAAAATATATTACTGTACATCATCAGCACACTGCGTAATTTATATTTTCTCTTTACCATATACGATTATATATTTTTAATCCATTTATTTTAATAAATATCTATACATATTGTTGGAATACATTTGCTGACTTAATATGACTCATAAAAATGTAAAATTAAACGATGACTGTCATGTTCCGGGGTGAGGTGGCAATGAAGTGTCGTCATATTAGTTTATTGTGACTTATTCAAGTACAATATTAAAGTGTGATATATGTAATGCGCGTCGATCAAGAACACACGTATACCTCAGAGCTTACTCGAGACTGGCTCGGGGAGGACTGTCGTTCGCGTCGGCACACAGCACGGCATTGTCGCTCTCTCATCACGGCACACGCACGTGAACATGATGGAGCGCGTGTACTCATGCAAATACATTACAATTCCTCCTTCTTAAGTTTGAGCCTTACTCTTTTTTTTCCTTTCTGAGCGCCGTAATACGACTTCCGGTTTCTCGATCGTCCCGTTAACATTTGTCGATATTGGACGCGTTACCCGATTATTTGTCTCCGGGAATTTAATGATTTGGTCGACGTGTCGCTTCCAAGTATTTCCTCCCTCGACCTCTACCTTAAACGTTACCGGGGACAACTTTTGTACTATTCGTCCCCGGATGCGCTTCTTATTGCGCACGCTAAAGTCATCGACCATTACAGATTCTCCAACTTGGAACTCGACATTTCGACTGCCTCGTTTTGCAGCTGACTGAGCCATTTGCTTATCGTACACGTCGCCAGCAACGTCTGGTTTTAATAAATCGAAACGCGTTCTCAGTTCTCTTTTATAAACCAAGTATGCCGGGGTTCTGCCAGTCGTGCAATGCTCCGTAGTACGGTAATCAAACAGGAATAAATTTATCGCATAGTCAAGTGACCTTCCGGTAGCAATTATTTTGTTGACCTTATCTTTAAATGTTCCCACAAAATTCTCCGCTGCACCATTTGTCGCAGGGTGGTGCGGGGCGCTGAAACTATGCTTAATTCCGTTACGCTTTACAAAATCTTGGAACTCTTGGCAAGTATACTGAGTTCCATTATCGGTTACCAAATGTCGCGGTAATCCGTGTCTGACGAGTACCTTTTTGAATTCCTCGATAACTTTTGGTGCCTGTGTACATTTTTGCATATTTATTATCTCTGGCCACTTTGAGTGAGCATCAACAATTAGCATAAACATTTGTCCGTGAAAAGGACCTAGAAAATCTGAGTGTACCCTGCTCCAAAATTTATCGGGGTATGGCCACGGGTTTAACGGTACGCTCGGCGGGGCTTTCCTCTCTCTCACGCATGCTGTACACGTCGCGATCATTTGTTCGATCTCTTTGTCGATGTCCGGCCACCACACGTATGATCGTGCAATCATTTTTGTCTTCACGATGCCAAAGTGCGATGCATGTAGCTCGCGAAGGACACTTTGTTGTAACTTTTCCGGCACTATCACTCTGTATCCCCACAATAAACAACCCTTTTCCACCGTTATCTCGTCGCGCTTTGCATACAATTTCTGTTCATACTCGTTCAATGTATCTACCCTAGGCCATACGTCATTTACGTATCGTAGTACTTTGCTTAATACTTTGTCACGCTTCGTTTCTCTTGCAATCTCCGCCGCATTTAGAGTTTCGAGTGCTTCCTCTACATAATTAATTGCAATGAACTCGTTATCAAAGATAGGAGTTTTGTCATCGACAGGGAGTCTAGATAACGCGTCACAATTTCCGTTGCTTCCTGACCGTATATATTCGATGTCGTAAGAAAATCTTGACAGAAAATAAGCCCACCTTTGAAGTCTGCTTGCCACTGTTAGTGGAATCTCTTGTCTTGGACCGAAAATATAGATTAAAGGCTTATGATCTGTTCTCAAAATAATTTTCTTTCCGTAGATATAATTATAAAATTTTTTAAAACCGAATACAATAGCGCTAGCCTCCTTGTCGATTATTGCTCTATTTAATTCCGAATCTGGTATAACCTTTGATGCGTATGCAATCGGCCTTTCCGCTTTATTTTTATATCTATGCGACAATATCGCCGATAAACCGTATGCCGATGCATCGCAAGCGAGTATTATGTCTTCCTCCGGGTCAAAATGCGCAAGTACTTTAGGTGACGTTAACTCTGCTTTCACCCACTTAAAAGCATTTTCGCAATCTTTCGTCCATTCAAATGTCGCTTTTTTTGCACACTCGTAAAGTGGTTTTAATTCTCGCGCCCTATCCGGTAAAAATCGCCCGTAGTAGGTAATTAAACCGATGAATGAGTCTAATTGTTTCTTATTTGCCGGAGTGGGTGCGTTAATCATGGCTTTTACCTTTGTAACTGACTTATGCAAACCATTCTTATCTATAACAAATCCTAGTATATCTAATCGATCTTTAAAAAACTCACATTTTTTGAAGGAGACTTTAAAGCCACTTTCCTCGAGACGTGTGAATACCATGTTAAGAGCTCGCAAATGCTCTTCATCGTTTGCACCTGTGCAATAAATATTGTCGAGGTACGCTATTACGCCGTCGATACCTGCGAGACATTGTTCGATTTTTCTTTGAAAATCGCCCGGACCCGATGCTATCCCCTCCGTCGGTCATTTTCGTATACTTATATAGGCCCTTATGTGTAATTATCGTTAAATAGTCTTGGCTTGACTCGTCTACAGGGATTTGCATATAAGCATGTTCTAAATCTATCTGAGAAAATTTCTCTCCTTTTCTAAGTGCCATAAAAATTTCATCGATCAAAGGTAATGGATGACGATCCATTACTAAGCATGGATTCACCGTAAGTTTGAAGTTACCGCAAATCCTTACTGCTCCGTTTGCCTTTATTACAGGCACAATGGGAGTGGCCCACTCACTCACATCGACCTTTTTTAGATGACCCAGTGACTCTAATCTTTTAATTTCGGCCTCAACTTTTTCCGTTAATGCGAATGGCAAGTGTCTAGCCTTAAGAGCTCTGGGCTCTGAATCTTTTCGTAATACTAATTTTAGAACACCCTTATTATACAATCCGGGACCTGGACCAAAAAGCTTAGGGAATTTACTCGGAAATTCTCGCGCGATACAATTCAAATCAATTTTATTACAATTCAACGTCTCGTTTACAGCTGATTTCCATGTTAATGGCCATAAAGAAAAGGCTTGCAGCCACTGTCTGCCAATTAATGTTGGTCCCGCTCCCTTCATAATTACCATTTTTAACTGTTGAATTTCCTTCTTACCGATTTTAACTTTTAAATTCGTTGCAATTCCTACATGTTTCAAGGAAACTTTTCCGTAAGCTTTTAAGTTTGTGTCCATCGTTTCAATTCGAATACCCGGAAAATATTTATTTTGAACTTCCTCCGAAATTATCGTCGTGTACGTTCCCGTATCAACTTCCATATCTATCGCAACATCGTTTACAAATACATTTACATACATAGGTTCTGCCCGAATACCGTCGTATACACTGTTTACGTTACCGACCCTTGAAATGTTGTCGTCTTCTTCTGCGAAGTAGAAGTCGTGCGCCGTTTCCTCCTCTCGGTGATCCTCCGTTGCGGGCTGCACATGTTGGACTTCAGTCTTCTTCGCCCTACACATCGCTTCAAGGTGTCCTTTCTTCTTGCAGGCGCGGCAGGTCTGGTAACGGTGGAAACAATCTCGTGCCATGTGGTTCGCGCCCCCACAGCAGTAGCAACTGGGTGCTTGGCGATTCGTGCTCTGATTAGACGAGAATGATGACTTCAATGCGTTGTTGTTGTTGTAGGTTTTGCCTCGTCCCCCTCGTCCGCGATTGTTCGACCGACCTCTCCTTCCTTGTTGCTGTCGTTGCTGCCTAGGCTTCTGCGTCCAGTTTACCAAATTCGTATTTGCCGCTGCTTCCGTGTTCGTCTTCTCCGTTACCGTTGCATCCTTTTCGGCTGCTTCCATGGCTAGTGCAATTTTATAGGCATTCTCGTATTTTAAGTCGGTTTCGCTCAATAGTTTCTTCTTCGTTGCATGGTCCCTTAACCCACAAACAAGTCGATCTCGTATTACTACGTTTGCGTCCGTGAAATTGCAGTTTAGCGATAAATGTTTTAAACGTGCAACAAAGTCCGCCACCGATTCTGTCGCCGCTTGCTGCGCTTGGTTAAACTTATACCTTTCCATTGTTTCTGATGGCTTTGGATTTAGATGGTCTTTGATAAGCTTAACTAATTGGTCGTATGTTTTTGCGCCCGGCTTATCCGGTGCACATAAATCTCTTGCCAACTTATATGTTTCGGGATTTATTTTCGTTAATAATATGGGGACTTTCTTTTCATTCTTCACGTCGTTTGCAAGGAAATATAATTCCAATCTCTCTGTGTAAATCTCCCAATCGTCTTTGCCTAGAATGAATTCTAATTTCGAAGAACTGGAATTGTGTTCAGCCATTGTGTGTACTGTTTTTGTCTCGTTAGCTCTCTCCTCTTGGTTTACACGCTGGATATGTTTCCTTAGAATATTTCGCAGCGCGTCGATGCCACTATTTGCGTCGAATTCCAATCCTAAACGCGCTAGGCGGTCGATTAATTGTTGCTTATTAATCGTCTGGATCCACGCGGTTCCCGTATAGTCAATGTCCACGGGTTCGTTAGTCGACATTCGAATACCAAATAATAATTATAGTGGCACTATTGTCACTTATTACAATATATGCGATTTGCCGAGCACTTTTTGCTATGCAATGTTTCGTACTACTCCGTTCGAATACACGCGTCTTTCGAATACTGTATCATTACGCGTTCACTTTAATTAGAGTATATATTTTTCTCAAGCGTTATAACTTACGCGCTTTAAAAAGAGTAAGGCTCAAACTTAAGAAGGAGGAATTGTAATGTATTTGCATGAGTACACGCGCTCCATCATGTTCACGTGCGTGTGCCGTGATGAGAGAGCGACAATGCCGTGCTGTGCACGCGTGGGTTCGAATCCCATCCTCGTCGCCAAATTGTCATGTTCCGGGGTGAGGTGGCAATGAAGTGTCGTCATATTAGTTTATTGTGACTTATTCAAGTACAATATTAAAGTGTGATATATGTAATGCGCGTCGATCAAGAACACACGTATACCTCAGAGCTTACTCGAGACTGGCTCGGGGAGGACTGTCGTTCGCGTCGGCACACAGCACGGCATTGTCGCTCTCTCATCACGGCACACGCACGTGAACATGATGGAGCGCGTGTACTCATGCAAATACATTACAATGACTTTCAGTTTTTATTTTATATTTGCGGTTTATTATTAGTAATAAATCAATAAAGAAATGGAAAGTTATAAAATATTTATTTTTCTTACAATTATTTGATATCTATTTATAAAATGTGTAATTTTATGCTCGTAATCTTGCACTTTTTATTATCAAATTTTTCAATATGTTATCAGCAATCTTTATAATCTATAAATGCATATTTTGGTGTAATAACATGGTGTCTTTTCATAATAATGTCTGAAAGCTGTACTTTGGATTATCTTAAAAATGAGAACTGACTATATTAATACTAGCCTAATTCATATTTATTATAACACCTCTATTTCACTATATTAATTATATGATGTTTTAAATTGACCTCTTCAATCGAATTATTATTTGTTCACTCTCAACATGCTTTGCGTTACCGTGTGTCTGTGAAGTTGGCATATCATTTTCCAGCAGATCAAAAATAAAAGGGAGTTCTTGTCGCATGCAGTCGAGTTCTATAGTTCCTGATACTTTTTAGTAATAGTTCTGTTGATTTTGACAAAAAAAGTCCATTGAAAAAATTATCTGCTAGTTTTCCGAAATCTCGGAGTTCCGGTTTATCTAAAATATTTTTCGAATAGTTCTGAGCATATTGAAGCATTTTCTACAGAGTTCCCGATACTAGCAATGTTGAATAATTTTTTTATAAATTAATACCCCTCCGAAAGCCGAGTATTTAGAGAGAATAGGGTGATATGCTGTACGAAATGTCGCAGTTCCGGTTTATTTAAAATATTTTTCGAATAGTTCCGAACATACTAAAGCATTTTCTACAGAGTTCCCGACCCTAGCAATGTTGTATGATTGTTTAAAAAATTAATACCGCTCGAAAACCGAGTATTTAGAGAGAATAGGGTGATATGCTGTACGAAATGTCGCAGTTCCGGTTTATCTAAAATACTTTTTGAATAGTTCTGAACATACTAAAGCATTTTCTAAAGAGTTCCCGACACTGGCAATGTTGTATGATTGTTTAAAAAATTTAATTGCTCGGCTTTCGAGCGGTATTAATTTATAAAAAAATTATTCAACATTGCTAGTGTCGGGAACTCTTTAGAAAATGCTTTAGTATGTTCAGAACTATTCGAAAAGTATTTTAGATAAACCGGAACTGCGACATTTCGTACAGCATATCACCCTATTCTCTCTAAATACTCGGTTTTCGAGCGGTATTAATTTTTTAAACAATCATACAACATTGCTAGGGTCGGGAACTCTGTAGAAAATGCTTTAGTATGTTCGGAACTATTCGAAAAATATTTTAAATAAACCGGAACTGCGACATTTCGTACAGCATATCACCCTATTCTCTCTAAATACTCGGCTTTCGGAGGGGTATTAATTTATAAAAAAATTATTCAACATTGCTAGTATCGGGAACTCTGTAGAAAATGCTTCAATATGCTCAGAACTATTCGAAAAATATTTTAGATAAACCGGAACTCCGAGATTTCGGAAAACTAGCAGATAATTTTTTCAATGGACTTTTTTTGTCAAAATCAACAGAACTATTACTAAAAAGTATCAGGAACTATAGAACTCGACTGCATGCGACAAGAACTCCCTTTTATTTTTGATCTGCTGGAAAATGATATGCCAACTTCACAGACACACGGTAACGCAAAGCATGTTGAGAGTGAACAAATAATAATTCGATTGAAGAGGTCAATTTAAAACATCATATAATTAATATAGTGAAATAGAGGTGTTATAATAAATATGAATTAGGCTAGTATTAATATAGTCAGTTCTCATTTTTAAGATAATCCAAAGTACAGCTTTCAGACATTATTATGAAAAGACACCATGTTATTACACCAAAATATGCATTTATAGATTATAAAGATTGCTGATAACATATTGAAAAATTTGATAATAAAAAGTGCAAGATTACGAGCATAAAATTACACATTTTATAAATAGATATCAAATAATTGTAAGAAAAATAAATATTTTAAAACTTTCCATTTCTTTATTGATTTATTACTAATAATAAACCGCAAATATAAAATAAAAACTGAAAGTCATCGTTTAATTTTACATTTTTATGAGTCATATTAAGTCAGCAAATGTATTCCAACAATATGTATAGATATTTATTAAAATAAATGGATTAAAAATATATAATCGTATATGGTAAAGAGAAAATATAAATTACGCAGTGTGCTGATGATGTACAGTAATATATTTTTATTTAAAAAAATGTAAGAATTGCAAACAGAAGTCATCTTTCTAAATTAATAACAAGATTTTTTTAGAAGAAAGCGTACATATTGGCCAAGAGTGGATTTCTATTATTTACGCTTTTTCTGTTTTTTATTTCTTTACTTAATTTATATAGGTTATTTTCAGAATAAAGATAATATAATTTCATTAGACATCATTTATGTAATTAATAAATTTTACTAACATTTTTTGTTAGTAAAATTTATTAATTACATAAATGATTTTTTCATTACTTTTAAATAATTAAGAGACACAGTGTATTGCGCCTAGTGTGGGAAGGGATATTTTATTTATCTGCAATGTCATAAAATATATTTTATTCATAAATCAACATCAGAAGGGATACGCGAGACATAATAGACGAGCCAAGTCAGCCGACGCGCTAACGCATACGACTTTCGATGAACCGGCTATGGCTACGCTACGACTCGCGGAAGAACGAGACATCCGAGTGTATGTCTGCACTCTTCTACCCGCCCGAAGCTGGCCGAGCCGCCGCCGAGCGCCCAGCGCACACGTACACGGCTCCGTCAGGTGTGTGCGTGACCCCCACCAGGCGCGCAGACAGCGGGCAAAACAGCACCATTGGCATCTCTGCATGCACCATTCTTACAAAAAATGATATTTCGCAATTCCCATAGGTACTTCTATAGAAAATCTTATATATTTTTCAAAAATCTTTGAATTTTTGTTCCAGCTCAGAAATTATAGGAGCCTTGATTCCGCCCGTTGGACGACTTCCGCAAAAAGGCACTTTGGATCAATGGCTCTGGCGCCGCCATTTTGTCAATAAAAATTAATAAAAATTTTTTTAATACTTTAATATATAGATAATAAATAGAATTAAACCGATTTTAATTTATGATTATTGTATTTCTGAAAAAAATTATCAAAAATTGGCTTTTTTGGGACTCTAGAGTGGCGTTACCCCTTAAGGATCGTATAGAGGGGTAAAGAAAGAACAACTTTCGATTAGGAATCTATGTTTCCCGAATTAATCCTCAATCAGTACAGACCTTTGAATATATGGAACTCAGACAATATACCAATAAAATAATCGTAATGTACTACTCTTCCACTAACTTACATTTTTACACATACTATTACATTTTTAATAAGATTTTGTTAAGGCTTACATTAGTTCTTCTCTTACAAACTAAATTTATAAAAGGTGTTCGAATTGCATCGTCGTGTAATGAATGTGGTAATATGTAAAAATATGGTAAGTATTGTGACTATAAAAGAACTGAAACAATGTATTTCCCTGCGATAGGCTCATCGGCCTCAATAGTACTAGAATCTGAACCTTCATCATTGTCATTATTTGTCCAGCATGGCATCAAGTAACATTTAGCTTTCACTTCATTAATAGATACAACATTGAAATTGTTACTTAGAACGGAACATTGGAAAATACCGATGAGTGAAGAGGGGATACCAACATCATAAAAATCTTCGACTATCTCAAATTTTTTTAGTACCAAATAATGTAAATTATTAATTAAAGTAACTTAAATCGACTGTAACTGGCAATATATAACGTCTTTCCGATATGAACATAGAAAAAACTGTGAGCCAACTCACTTTGTCGGATTCACACAGCACTTTTTTCGGATCAAATCGAGACATTATTAATTTCGACCATCACTTTTGGTCAGTTGATGTAATTTCTAAGTTGAATAGTTTAAAATTTTATTGCCTCGATTTGATCCGAAAAAAGTGCTGTGTGAATCCGACAAAGTGAGTTGGCTTACAGTTTTTTCTATGTTCATATCGGAAAGACGTTATATATTGCCAGTTACAGTCGATTTAAGTTACTTTAATTGTTATTCTATCACTGGCGAAAAGAGAAGTTATTATTCTGTAAATTATTAACTTCTAAAATGTTGTATATAAGGCACACTGACAAATCACGAAGAATACAGCATCTATCGCTTAAAGAATCAACACTTATAAACATGCTCCTAGTCTTCAATTTTTTACATTGAGAACCATGCATTAAAAATTCTAAAGATAAAGGACCTTCGTCGTGTCTTCCAAAACATTTAATGTTATCGGTATCAATTAAAGGTTTTAATTTCTCTCGTTCTTCTTTCTCAGCTTCTCTATAGAAAAATTGTTGCAGAGGACGATGAGGTTTTCTATAATATTTCCTGAAGAACGTTATATTATTTTCATACGGAAAAGCTGAGAAAGAGTCCAGAGGTCCTAGGCGTTCAACATCTGTTGTTAAATGTAACAATGCATGAATGTTGTACGAGAGAAAAGTGCTTTTATACAATTGAGGACATTTTTCAACAAATTTTTCAAAAGCAAGCTTGGCAAAAAGCAACAATGTTTGCGAAATCGGTGAGTGACACAATGCATGTATCGCCGCATGAAAAAGTAAAAAATGCATGTAACCTTGTTTTTCCATAACACCTTGTAAAACGACTGGTCCAGTGTACAAAACAAATTGACCACCTTCAGTTGCCTTATAATCTTTATAATCGGCCAATGATCTTGGCTTTCTCGCAAATTCTCGCGGACAATACCGTTCAATACGTTGAAGTCGGTTTGAAATTTTATCTTGATTTCGACCAGATAATTTCATTTTTTTCCATACTTTCCAGTAATCCATGCAGTCAATAGTTTTTTGACGGCACCTATACAAATCGAGTGCATATACTCAAAGGGCACTTGCGAAACTAGACCCATTGGTAAACGAGATAGTGGAGTCGGCCCCTTGTGATGATCTTCATCGTCTAACTTAATGTATTCATCATCTGTTCGCAAGCGATGATTTATGCCCATGAAAACCATTTGATTCTCGCATCGAGTACCAGTAACTCGACATTTAGAACATGGATTACTGGAAGTATGTCCAAAATGATTCAGTACCCAAGAACGTGCAGGTGCATCTGCAATAAAGGCTCGTAATTCCACAGGTATTTTTTTTTTAGAAATAAAATACCACCACTGTCAATAACTGTCAAGAACATCATCAATAAATTGATTAAAAAATATATTAATGTTTAGTGGTTTCTTTGGCCCTTTATAGATGCCTACAACTTCAGGTTTGGAATTAGCGATGTTAGCTATAGAACATTGAATCGGCCAAATTTGCATATTACCCGACTTATTTAATCTGGCACCATCAGTACTCCAATCTACTTTTATTACATCTGGAATTAAGTTCGGTGATGTTCTTTGCAAAATTCTGATAAGAGCTTTAGCAAATCCTATGTGCAAATATTCTCCAGGTTCAACTATAGAAATAATAGGGCCTTTGCGTGGAGTGTTTAATAATGTTCGTGAATCTTTCGGAAGATACGAGAAACACGGTAAGGATCGTAATGTCTCTAAAATTATATTTCCCTGAGTGTGTGTAAGATTTCCTCGTCCGAAAGCTGTCGCAAGAGATTCACAAAAAGTATTCACGCCTGCATCTAAATCGCAATCATCTTCATTAGATTGAAATGTTGCAGGTGAAATGTTCCTTTCAAGGTAGAGGGAACTACAACTCCTGACATTTATTGAGCCTACAGAAGAAATTTCACTATGTTCGCTGACATGAGATATTTGATCAAACGAACAATGGTATTCAGACACTGGGACTACACTAACATGAGAGTTATTCGCATCTATCACTGAGTTATCCAGTCGTATGTTGCGATCCTTTTGATTGTTCTGCCGCAATAAATTTAATCTCCGTAAACGTTGACGCGGTAATAACTTAAAAATCGGTTTTTGGTCACGTGAGGTTTTGAAGTTTTGTTTTTTAAAGGGACTCATTTCACTGCAATGTCGAAAAACACTTGAAAGATAATAAATTTGTAGACTTTGTGTATATATATATATATATAAGATGAGAAAAAAAATTATTTATAAAATAATTTATTCGCAAATAATTGTACAAAAAATGAATTTTTATCACAAATTTCGAGGACGTACTGTATGAGCTCGACCTATGTTTATCCACAGGCGTACCCCGTTTGGACACGTAACAATATTAGGACACCGTTCAACTGGACACGCTCAATTCGACACGTATATATTGGACACCGCATAATTAGGCTGCATTCCGATATTCACTGCAAGTTTACGTGACGTACACTACAGATTTTCAGTACTGACAGTGAATATCGGAACACAGCCTTAGACACCGCACAATTGCGCGGTTCCACATGGGTTTTCAACTTATCACGCGAACTGAGATCTACTCACACCCACCCGTGCCTGCGGGGGAGGAACGGTAGCCTTACATGTATACTGTCTATACACAAATATCAGCAAATATTATCCTGCAAATGATACGTAACCGTACAATGATAAAGATGTATGGTGTCCAATATTGTGCGGGTCCAACTGAGCGTGTCCACTTAAACGGTATCCAATCGTTATGTGGTCAAACGATTCGCTACGGGTGCTACTCTGTAGCGAAGGTTAGTTTATTAGTACTCTATTGTTCTGCAAATACATTACTTTGTTACCTTGTTATATCTTGTGCTTTTACTTTTATAGTATAATTTACTTTTCATACATTAACTATTTTCAAAAACGTGTGCTATATGTTTTTGACACGATAACTTAATGACAAAATACTTTCAATTTGTCGCCCTGTCTTCTTAATATAAGCTCTGTTCTTTTTAGGCTGTGTTCGGAAACTTCTCTCAGGTACACACCAGCTTCTGTCCTTATTCAATTTTTAGTAAGTAATAAACATAAAACGATGCTGGTGTGCACTCGAGTGAAGTTTCCAAACGCAGTCTTAGTTGAACTTCTTGCACCGTTAATCTTTACTTATTTTTCTTTCCAACCTGGAGAGAGAAAAAGGAAAGATGAACAATGTAAAAAGTTCAGCTAAAGAGAACAGAGCTGAACCTACTGATAATAAATAATTAAGTCTGTTCTGTATAGCTGAATACTAATGTACACTCGTTGTACTTAAAATGAAATACAAATATACTATTTGAAGTTTGGTAAAAGTGAGAAAGAAAATTTTATTAGTGAACTAGTGCAATAAGTTAGAATAAAAGAAAATATATTTGTTTCATTGTAACTTAAGCACTAGTTAGCACTAGTTCAGAAGTGCAGCGAAAACGAACAGGTCTAATGTCAATATGACGTCAAAACCGTTGTTTACCATGACTTTCTCTGTTCTACCTGGGAGTCGATTGTGTACTTCAAAACTTGATGAAAATGACAAAAGTGAGCGAATTTATTAGAATATTTATAATTTCATTGGTTTACATCTGGTGAATTCGTTCACTTTTGTAATTTTCACTAAGTTTTAAAATACATAATCGACCTTCTAGAATACAAGTAAAATTCGGTATTATATTTATGTGTGTAAACATATTTTAATTTATTGCTTAATTATTATATATGTATATGTGATTTTGTAGCCAGTTTCCATCCCCAATGACAGTTAATAGTCCTTGTACGAAAACAAAGGATGAAGCAATGTCACAACATTTCAACAATGACGCTAATGTACAAGAAAGCAACAGTATCCCATTATTGGAATTGGATACATTGGATATGTTGAAGTTACATACAATGAATATAAGTCCTACTAATTTTAATTCCGATACGCACAAAAATAACGACAAAAATAATCAGCCACAAAGTCCTTCGATGTTGTCTATAACACCACATCGAAGGAAGAGATCTCGATTTGCATTTTATCCAGTCAAAAATAATGAAGAACTGGAACTGTCCTCAAGTGTGAACAAACATAAGACCGCTACAACACTAGTGAATAACAATAGTGAAATTTCCGATGATGATGTGATATAAGTCACTCCTACGGAAAAAACTGTTGCGTCAAAAATTAATGAGCTTTTAAAACTTAAGAGGAAAATTCCTATAAAGCGTATAGATTTTGGGTCATGTCCTTCGCCTAAACATACTTCTACGCAAATGGAAAATGTTACATTGAAAGATAAAGTTAACATAAGTTATCTTTCACCAATCAAAACGCATAACGTGACCGATATTCAAATTAAAAAATGTATTGAAGCTCGAAATATAAATGACTTTGTTTGCGAAGACGAAACTTTTTATTTGCCTGCAGAACAAACTGCAAATAGAAATGAAATGGATCATTTCAATTTGGATGACACAGAAAACAAGCCACCTAAAAAAACACGTTATTGGATAAGTTTAATGTGTAAATATCACTTGATAATTGTAGTAATATAAATTGCTTTTATATATTTAATGAAAACATTATTTATAGACGGTCAAAAAGAAAGAACATTTCAAAGCAACTTAACACGCGATGTAAAGCTGACAGAGCAAAGTTGAACGGCTGGGATTGCTGGGAATGCAGAGAAGTAATGCAATATTAACAGTATAGTACCTAATATGAGATATGAAAAAAAGAAATATAAATAAATAAATATAAATATTTTTCTTATAAAAAAGTAATTCATGATATTTGATTTTTAGTATTATAAAATGTTGCCATTGTCAGAAGAAGATTTTAAAAAACGGATAAATCAATGCTCGCGACATCGATACAAATATGAGCGACCGAATACACCTGAAGGTATAATATTTTATTTTATTATTACTTTTTTATGTTATATATAATAAATATAATCTTTTTAAAGGTTTTTAGGATGTGGAGTTTCCTGAGACATCAGGCACTTATTGACAAAATAAAAGGTGAAATGTTTCGTCATTCTGATTCTTAAGGCTTTATTGCGACTCGTAATACAAAAATATTATCATAATATGACGCGTATAATCCTTTGGTTAACGTATTAAGTAACCAAAAGTGATAACTCGTAGCTCCTTATTATTGTTTTTTTTTTAATGTATATTTATAATAATGTTAACCCTTCTATGAACTGTTGTACCGTGTGTAATATAATATATTTAATAATATATTTTGTCCTTATTTTGCTCTTGTTTATTATAATTTAATTTAAATCGTGCATTTATATTCCTGTACAGGGTGACTGTCATCTTGACGTCAAACAGACGTCAAAATGACAGTCCAAATCACTATCATGATATGGGACGTTATACAGTTATATTGCCATCATTTTGATCACTCATTTTAACATGTATACTCCTCATCAATTTGATGTCACTTCGACATCATTTTTAGGTTGTTTTTACTGGGATATGCTTGAATGTTTGCTATTAAAAATAAGTAATCGTTTATACAATTGTTTAAGATAATAATAAACAATTTTATTTGCAGCTTAGGTCATCCGTCTCGCCAAATCATACCGCCTAGAAAATACGCAAATACTTCATCGTCAGAAATAGAAAAAATTAACGCAAGTCGAAATGATAATCTTAATCAGACTATTAACGTTAAAAATGATATTAATCATATAAGAAATATATTAGACACTAATAAAGAAAACGAAGCTGCTGCTACCCATAGTCAATATGCCTCTCCTTCTATGATTAATAATTGTCCAATTCCATTGAGTAATGCAGTGGCGCCGTTTTATGGTCCACCAAATGTCAATGGAAGTACTGAACAGTATTCAGTACCTCAAAACAAAAAAACATACACCGATTTGTTACCACTGAAGTCTACATCAGGTTTCAATGTAACTATGACTGAGAATAATTCTACTATTCCTCACTTTAGCTCAAGTCCACATGTGCATGGATATTATATTTTTTAGGACAATTATCTTCCAAATACTTCATTGTATGGATCTTTAAATCCACGAAATGAGACATACTATCATCCGGCCGCTACAATAACGACCCCACATGCAGGTCAAGCAATATATGGACTTTCCCAACAAAGTCCTTGTGTTGCAGCAACTATAAATCAACAGAATCCTATTCCATTAATACCTGATGGACGTATTCATTCAAACAATGTCACAGCAACAATGGGTCACAGCGATAATGGGTCACGAGATACAGAAATAAGGTACGTAGCTATCACACATAATATGCGAAGCATGCAATTATATATATTTACATCTTTCAATATAAGTATTATAATGTATATATTTTAAAAAATTGATATTAGGCGCCTGCACGAAAAGTTAAGCAATGTTGTCTCAAAGGAAGAGTTTCAGTAAGTTGATTCTTTTTAGAAAAAAAATTTCTATCAGCTTTCATCAGATGATACTGATATTATTATTTTTGTTGTCAAAGGTTTTCAGTAACGGTTACAATAAATAGCATAATGTAACAAATGTAATTAATATATATATATATATATATATATATATATATATATATATATATGTACTGATTGATTGACTGACTGACTGACTCATCAACGCCCAGCCCAAACCCCTAAACCTAGAAACATGAAATTTGGGGAGTATATTTCTTCCATGGACATAAGCACGTGACCCCCTAAAAAGGGATTTTTTAGAAATTTTACCCCTGACGGGTGAAAAGGAGTAAAATGTGTTTTCACGTATATTCCTCGACAGGCAACGCCGGACAGCTTAAGCTAATGTAATATAAAACTAAATAATGCAGAAATAATAAACAGAGCAACAAATTACATACGTCTATATTACATACATTATTTATAGTATCATCTGTTAAAAGCTGATTTGAAAAAATGATTTTTGTGTTACATAATTATTTCATATTTATCTTAATTAATAAACAATTACCATTGTATTCATGTAAATATAACATATACTTTTAAATTGTCATTTCAGAGACCTACGCAACGAATTGACTGAACATTATCAGTGAGTAAATGCTTTATTTAGGAATTATCTAACGAAGTGCTAATTGTAATTCTTGTTATTTGTTTCTTAAGAATAATGTGTGTGAGCGCGCGCGCGCATAATTTGTACCATATCTGTACCATTACATATAACAGATATGGTAAAAATTATGCGCGCGCGCGCGCTCACACACATTATTCTTAAGAAACAAATACCTAATTTAAGAGGAAAATAGAGATCATATTTGATAGAGGACTTATGGAGTTTCAAGAGGGCTGCTTTACATTTATAGCGGGACTAAACAAAAATATAATTAATTAATATAGTTAATCTGTGCATTTACTATAGTAGCTACGTTCCGATATTTACTGTCAGTATTGAAAATATATAGTTCGTGTCACATATGTTATAGATTTTTACTGGCAGAAAATATCGGAACTCAGCCATTATTAGTAATTGTAAATAAGAAGAAAGATGATATGATTTGTATTGAAAAATCGTGTAAAATAATAATGTTTTTTTTGCAGAAGTATAAACACTAAGTTAGACAAATTATTACATAAACGGATAAATATCATGCCTCCAAAGCCACCTTCATTTCCGCTACAATCAGTGCAACAAGTAACAGATTTTAATAATATTTCGCAGGAAGAGTACGAAAATGCCGTAAGTTTTTCAAAAACTTTGATAAGTAGTAGAACTCGACTATAAATATAGTAATTGAATAAATATATGAAATTACTATGTAAAATTAAAATTCATATTGTTCTATTACAGGTCCAGTATCTACATTATATTGGTGGGTTTACTTTACATGATGCAATAAAATATTGCATGAAGGAAGTAATGGCAGATGAAACCATTCGAAATTATTCGGCTTGGGAGGAGCGGGGAAATCTTCCATTGTTTGATACCAAATTAATTAAAGTATATATGGTAAGTTACTCCGACTTATGAAATATATGCATGTATAGTACTAAATTAGAATACAAATAAATACTGATTTAATTACTTTTTGTATTATCTGTTTAATTTATAGATGCGGTGTGCATGAATTCGCATTTTCCAACACCATTGAGGGATGAATTTTTTTCGAGAGGTGGGAGAGGCGGTACGTTTTGGAAAGCAAAGAAATCGAAATGTAACGAGAAGGATGAATAGGGAGGAAATAGGACGACGTCAGCGATTGCGACTCGAGGCGGAAAATTATTTACTTGGCGAACCGCAGAATGCAAAACAACGATCCGAACGTGAACGATCCGAATGATGGCGTTCATAACTGAGATTCTTTGATATTAAGTTATTTATTGGCGTGTGCAGTTTGCGAAAAATATAAAAATATGCGGCGTATGTCGTAAGCCTGTTGAACGTACTATACAAGCGTACATCTCACGGTGTCTTTATCCATGTGATAAATAATCTGCAGATTCTGCTGTAAACATTTCTACTTATCATCATTATAAAGACTGATACTTTCAAACAAAATTGAATGACAGGACTCGTGTAGCATACCGATCAGCAGGTACAAACTATACAATGTTGAAACTCTCGTTAATAAAACATTAACTTCACGGTTGTCGTGGTTCTCAATAGAAAGGATTTTCTATTGAGACCACAATTCTATCTCACATTCTGTTATAATACTAACAATCGTGAATGTACATTGTAATCGTTGTACAAGTAATAGATGTTTCTATATTCAAATATATATACATATATATGGCTATATAATCGATATTGCAAAATTGTTAGTCGGTGTGTAAAACACATATGGCATGTCACAAATTTTCATATTTTAACTATCGAACGACGCAAATACAGGACGTCGTTAAAATCAGAAAAGATAGATTGTACCTGCAACGGAACGTTGCTATTTGAACGTTTTCGAGTTTACAATTGTTCCCCCAATTCCATATTTGCTGGAAAAAAAGAAACATTGTGATGTAAGATAAAGATAAAGCGGTACCATTGGACGAGTACAAATAGCAAACACGACATGAAGTCTAGTCATTAGTATTATATGACGAGTAATTATGGATAAGACCGTATATATACATAAAAATGTAAGTTCCGAATATCTCAACATTTAGTTTATGATTTCGCCTGTATAACTGAATGTTCATGTGCAAAAGAGAAACGAAAGGCCCAACATAAAATGTCAAGAATTCGATATAAGTCTAGCTAAGAGAAGGGCAATAAAGTCCAAATCGTGGTTCTTGACGTGCAAATATTTGTATCAATATAGTCTGGTCTACAGCTTTTCGCAGTACATTGGCTCAAACAGTTGAATTCTTTACTTAATAATAATTGCGATTATTCCAAAATGGTACATGACTTTTCCTTTCAGTTTGAGCCAATCTACCTTCATACTTCAGTTTTCTACAAAATTATCGGGTATCTTGTATAATTATTTCTAAAATCGCCCATAGACGTATCGCCCTCCACAGTCACTATGGGTCCCAGTGACCCGACTGTTTTTTTTTTTAGCGTTATATTCTACTATTCGACACTTAAACCATTTATTTATATGCTCGTATCACTTGCAATATATATTTTTTTTATAATGCATTTGATATATCAATCAGAATATACTGATTGTACAAATAAATTGCTATTATGACATGTTTGTTTATACATTTATTAAAAAATCACACATGTAATAAATTTAAAAATAGCATTATGGAATACCGTTTGCGATATTTCGAAACAACACCAACAATGTTTAAAAGTTAATAGAGAATAATAAACTAAGTTTTTTTGAAATGGCAACTCATGTCAGAAAATGTCATATTTTTTGCAAAATGACAATGAGTATTGTTATAGCATTTTTGAAACAGTAGTTGTTCTTGAAATTTGTTTAAAAAATGCTTCTGATTTAATTTTATTGTCATTTGCAAAGAAAAAATGACATTTCTGGACATAAGTTTCGTCTTAAAAATACTAAGTTTATTATTCTCTTTTAGCTCTTAAATATTGTTGATGTTATTTCGAAATATTTGCAGTGCGCAGCAGCAACGCGCACAGGCCTGGTCAGCACGTTTTGTTGGCATTTTATCAGCACATGCAGCATTCATTATTTGACATATGTTGCTGTCATGTTGCTATTAACGTGCTGTTAGCTGCGGATGTATACCGATGATAACAAGTTGCCTTCAAGTTGCCGTCGATTTGCAGTCAATATGCTGTTAATCACGGATAACAAATTGACAACACGAGCAGTCGTCAAGTTGCTATCACAAATCCCTCACAAATGATGCTGTCACGTTGCAATCAATTTGCTGTTAATAGAAATATAATTCATATGAGTTCAACCCGACAAGCACAATGCTGTCTCACCTTAGCCCGAGTTTGTCAAAATTAGTTGCAGTAACGATTGTTGGCAACATGACAGCAAACTCTCTGCATTTGGCTATCTGGGAGAGGATAATTATATCGCTATTAATTCCAAGATTACAGGCTTAATAAAAGATGATGTGGCCCCTTCTAGAGCTGACTCTTCGTCTTCATTCATCAAACAAATTCAGTTGCCGAAAATAAGCTTGCCGACGTTCTCAGGAGAACAACTGGTGTGAGAGAGTTTCGGCGACCTGTTCAGGTCTCTCGTCCACGAAGTGCCAGATCTGGCCCCCGTTCAAAAATTGAAATATCTCAAGGCTAGCTTGACCGGTGAGACGGCCGCAGTTGTCGCCAACATGGAGCTGACAGACAAGGGGTACGAGATGGCGTGGACGGAGCTGAGTTCTCGTTACGATAACAGGAGAGTTCTGCTTTGTACGCATATGCGTGTTTTCCTCTCCAGTCCAGCCATGGCAAAGGCATCATCGGCGGATCTGAAACAACTAATCAGTGTCGCGCTTCAGGCAAAGTGCTCCTTTGAGTCGCTCGGCCGACCAGTGACGTACTGGAACGACTGGTCCGTCCATGTAATTGTGGAGAAACTTGATTCTCAATCACGCCTCTTCTGGGAGGCGTTGCTGCGAACCAGCTCGGAGTTTCCTACCTTCCGCCAGCTTCAAGATTTCTTGCAGATTCGGATAAGAGCCTTGGACGCCGCGAACCCCAAGGGTTCAGCCACTGCTGTCGCGGCTTCCTCTACTAAACAGGATCGTAAGGCCAAGGTAAATGCCTTGGCGGCTTCGGCTCCTGGAACCGCAGGCTCGAATAGACGATGCTCTGTCTGCCAAGGTAACCACCTCTTTAACTATTGTCCGCGATTCAAAGAAATGCCGGTGCCTCAACGCCGGGAATACGCGAAAAGACAAGGAGCGTGTTTCAACTGCCTCAGGACGAAACATTCCGTATCAAATTGCCCTTCTAGAGTGCGATGCCTCCGCTGTCACACTACGTTCACACTACGTTCATGGACGATTATCTGCGCCTGGGTCATATGGAGGCGGTTATATTTGCACGCTGTTTGGCTCCCTCAACGACCTGCTACTATCTGGTCTTAAGCTACATTCTGAACTTTGGCTAATCTTATCCCGCTGGCGCCTTTCCTCTTTGTATTCACCTGTGATATTGTCAAAGTGTTTCGACAGATCCGTGTCCACCCAGACGACCCCCATCTTCAACGCATTCTGTGGCGCCCAGACCCCGCCGCGGAAGTCCAAGACTTCTACCTTTTAACCGTTGTATATGGTACGGCCTCGGCCCCCTACCTCGCGTTCCGTGTATTGGTCTAGCTAGCAGACGACGAGTGCAAGGTCTTCCCTCTAGGAGCGGTGGTCCTTAGAAAGAACCGCTATATTGACGACTTCTTCGGCGGCGGCCACACCTATAAAGAAGCCCTGGAGACCCAACGCCAGCTCGTGGCAATCCTCAGGACGGGGAAGCCTTGAATTAAGTAAGTGGGCGGCAAACATACCGGAGCTGTGCCCGGATGGGGAATCGTCGGCGAAGCTCTTCCATGACAGGGAAGGGATAAGCACCCTGGGCGTGATCTGGAATCCTGCTGACGATTGCTCGGATTCCCCTAGTCCGTGCCAGTTCTGAGCTGAGCGTTGAATGGCGGCCGAAGAGGACGACCACGACGGCTCGCGCCGCCACGGAATCCTCGCAGCAAGGAAGATCCGCGGGAGGCCAAGGCACGGGACCGAGCTCGGATCCCCGGGACCGGCGCGAGAACGCCGATCGGTTCACCTCGGCCAGGCCCGGCACGTCAGCCAAACCCGCTTCCCGACCAAGCCCGACACGCCCCACTCCTCAGAGCCAATCCTTATTCCGAAGTTACGGATCCAATTTGCCGACTTCCCTTACCTACATTAGTCTATCGACTAGAGGCTCTTTACCTTGGAGACCTGCTGACCCTGCGCGTGGCACCCCCGACCAGGGTGACAGGCTCTACCAAGCGGACAGTGCTGTCGGATGTGGCCCGGTTTTTTGACCGCTGGGTTGGGCGGCGCCGGTGTTCATATTCGGCAAAATTTTCATTCAAGACCTGTGGATGGCAGGAATAGCCGCAGGCCGATCGCGAAACCTAGACCTTCTGTAGGGCGTGAATCTTGGCCCACCTTGTAACATATTTATTGTACATTTGTAATTTTACTTGTCACATCCTTTGTTCGCTCTTCGCGTGAGTTAGTAAATGCTGTGTAAACTCGTTGTTTGCCCCCGCCGGCGTGTTATGGCGGGCGGCACGCCTATGCTGCGTCATTTCGTCTGGTAGACAAGGCGGGCAGAATGTTCAGACTCGGAGCCTGAATCGAGTTCGTTCCCGACTTTCGCCTCCGTATACGCGGTTGCGACACGCGGCACTCGCGTGTTCGCTTCAGCCCTCTCCCCGTGTCAGGTGGATCGAGTAGCTTGATCGGGGGAATGAGGGCTGGTGAGCCGTGAGTGCGCGTATATAAGAGAAGTCTATAAGTCGCCTTTGACAAATACGCTTCTTCGGAGTTTTCGAATTCGCGAAACTAGAGAATCGCTCACAGTCGCGCGCCTCGCATACGTTGTAAATTATAAACCTAAGTGTAAGCTTGCTGCCGAAATCCAGATCGGCAAGGTGCAACACTTGCTATCAAAACATTTAATGAGTGATATAATTTCCGATTTATATATAAATGCTTCCGCTCTTTGTTTGGAGGCCAAATTGCTATATGAGTACCATCGATGGCACCTATTACGCCCGGAAATCCACAATGAATCCAAAACCTGTAATAATAATAAATATAATAACAATAAAAATTATTAATCTATAAAAATATTTGGTTATAACATAATATCTACTATATATAAAATACTGTACTGTTGTTTAATAAGTTCAATATCAAGATGCTCTGTTGGGAATTTAATCCAATGTTGCATAATTTGATTAAGTGCTTCTATGACAGTATGGATTGCTTCAGATACTGATGATTGGCACATACAAGATAGAAAATCTTGGCTAATACGACGTTGGTATGAACTAGAAGTTAAAAAAACTCAAAGTTGCTAAAATCTTGTATAACCAAAAATAATTATTATCTTGCATATTATAAATTTTATAAAAATATTAATACTGTAAATCTTGCATAATTAAATTAAATTTAAATATAAATATTTTCAAAAAATATTGTAGATGTAAATTTTATATATTTGCAATTACATTTAGATAACTTTTTCTATATTTAAAACGAGTAAATCACATTTACTTTGCCAAACAAATAATAACAAGTAGAAATATTAATCGACTCTATTGGCCATTATAATCAACAAATTTAATTATTTAAATGAGATGCTTATTACTAGGTGCGCAACTAAGTTTCCGGGTTTTTTTGATCAATAAAAAATGGAAAATTTCAAGAAAAATACAAAAAATGGTTTATTCAAAGTATCGTCCCTCGCTAGCTAACATTTTCGCCATCTCTCTGGCAATACATGAATACCGCGACAATAAAACGACGCGTCTTTGGACCGAAACCATTCATCCAACCAATTTTGCACTTCTTCGAAATTGGTCAAGTGTAGCCCAGCCAAGCCATGCGCCATCGACCGAAACAAGTGATAATCGGAAGGCGCCAGGTCTGGCGAATACGGCGGGTGCGGTAGCAGATCCCATTTCAGCGTTTTGATGGTGTCCTGGACGATGGAACTGCGATGGCATGGAGCGTTGTCGTGCTGCAATATCACTCGTTCGTGTCTCGTGTCCCATTCTGGCCGTTTTTCGAGCAATGTATGGTTTAAATTGATCAGTTGTTGTCGGTAGCGATGCCCCATTGACAGTTTCGCCCGGTTTCAGCAGCTCATAGTACACGATTCCTTTCTGGTCCCACCAAACGCAGAGCATTGTCTTCTTTCCAAACGATTTGGCCGTGCCGTCGATGTTGATTCTTCACCAGGTGAAAGCCACGATTTTTTGCGTTTGGGATTCTCTAAATATATCCACTTCTCATCGCCAGTAACAATTCGATGAAGAAAACTCTTTCTTTCATGCCGCAAAAGCAAAATTTCGGAAGTGGCTCTTCGATTTTCCATCTGTCTCTCAGTCAACTTATGCGGCACCCACCATTTTCCTTCCTTTTGAATTTTTCCCATGGCATGTAAACGTTTGGAAATACCTTGGTGAGTCATGTTTAATGCCTCCGCAAGTTGATCTTGTGTTTGCGTATCATCTTCATCCAATAACGCTTGCAGATTGGCGTCCTCAATTGTTTTTGGTCTTCCGGAGCGCTCCTTGTCCTCAGTGTCGAAATCGCCACTTCTGAAGCGTTTAAACCAATCTTCACAGGTAGTTTTCGATGGTGCATGTTCGCCGTAGGCTCCTCAAGCAAACGACGTGCTTCAGCTGCATTTTTTTTCAAGTTAAAGCAGAAAAGCAAAGCTTCCCGCAAATGCTGTTTATTTGGCACAAAACTCGACATCTCCGTTGTTAGAAAAAATATTTTTGCGTTGCGATATGTGTTTATATAACGACTGGTTATTGTTAACAGATGTCCAAGCTATAACTTCAGAACAACTTCAGACATGTAAGTCGAGTACATGTGTTATTGGTGCCATCTATGTGTGAAACCGGAAACTTAGTTGCGCACCTAGTATAAGTATTAAAGATTACATCAATTTATAAGGACCAAATCCTTGGTAAAAAGCGCGTCTTGACGATATAATCGAACCAAATCATGGTCGTATTGTCTTGACGATTATAATGGCCAATAGAGTCGATTAATATTTCTACTTGTTTTTCTATATTTGTTATATATTTATTAAATTTTTTATTACAGATAACATTAACTATGAAGGAATTGCTGTCGATTTTCTTCTTTGAGGCATATATGGCATTAAATTTATGCATAATTGCATTACCGCTTTCTTAGATAATCTACAAATACATTTGCATAATTAAATATAGGATATTGCCATATCACCTTTCGTGTGGAGATAGAGCGAGTCCTGTGTCATTTTGCAAATTTCAAAATATTAATTAATGCGATTTAATTTTGATGGCGTACACGGGGAGAACGAAAAATTTTTCTCCACATTTTATTGATTGTATCGTAAAGTTTAACATTTTCTCTTTAAAATGTTTCTTTAATCAAACGGTCCCATTTTTTTTTACTGAGTTATGAAATTTGAGTGAGTAGTGCATTCAGGTATTTTCTCTAAAATTTGTATTCTGCCGCCGATATCTGTATCTT
>NW_027249554.1:0-135268 GCF_030848795.1 Temnothorax nylanderi | reverse complement strand
AAGAAATAATATTTGATTTCTTCTTTATTATATTTGTTTCTGTTTAAACTGTTATCAATTTATTTAGAAATAATTTATTTACAAATTTATTTATAAATTAAGTAACGTAAATGAAAATTTTTCTTTTGTTATATACTCTCCAAATATTGATATAAATTTTTTATTATATTTTTTCTATTATCGGCAAAAAAAATTGCTAAAACTTGTTTTTTTTAATTTGTTCTCTGTCAACTTCTCCATAAATTTGACAAAAATTTTTTAAATATTCAGCTCAATGTCTATATGTACAGAAAGAAATTGTTGGACCAGCTATTATATTAGCAGTCAAGATATAAAAGTTTGTGATTATAAAATTTCTTATTTCAAAATTTTATTTGTAAATTTTCTGATGTATCAGATTTTTTTGGGAATAACGTTTGCGTTGATAATAAATTTGTCTTGCTTTTACAGACAAAAAATTAATAATTTACACAATAGAAAGATTCATATCTTGGCTGTCAATCGTTGGTAAACAATTTCTTTGTCTAAATAGACATTGAACTAACGAATATTTAAACAATAGTTGTCTTGAGACAGAAAAAATAAAACAGACAGAAAAAATAAAACTACAAAGAACTCCGCACTTTTTCTATGTAAAATACATCTCGACTGATTTTCTTCAAATTCCGTATACAATAAGACGTATCATTAGGTAGATCAATTACAAAAAATTTGTTCAAAAAATCACTTTTTTGAGCTGTTGAAGCGATATATCTTATAATGATACTGAGTCCGTATTGTACGATATTTGAGTTTCGCATTGGAAAAAATACGCGTAAAAAAAGAGATGTAACGATATGTAGAATTATATGTATATATTCTTGTTTTTGGAGATTTCTCGTGATATTCAATTTGACCAAAAAACGCATATTCGAAAAGTACGAATTGGAGAAATCTGAGTAACATACAATCAAACTATTGTAATATTTGGTATGGAAATATATAATTAATCCATGACAAGATTGACATAGAAAACGATATGATTTCAACTTTGTCATGGAAGCACTTCTCGAATCTGAGTTTTTGGGTCAAATAGAATATGGAGAAACCTTCATAATTCTAGATATCGTTACAACTTTTTCTTTTTTTAACATAAATGATTTACAATGCAAATTTCAAAATATTGTATAATACGAACTCTGCATCATTATCAGATATATCGCTTCAACGACTCGAAAAAGTGATTTTTTTGAAAATCTTTTTGTTTTCATCTACCTAATGATACGTCTAATGGTATACGGAATTTTAAGAAAATCAGTCAAGACCAATTTTTTTGTCGCTTTTTCCGCGATGCCGATTGGTTCTCTATTTGCGCTTACTTTATGAGTGGCTGTCATGGCATATTTTGACAGTTTTGTGGTTATAATATAATAGTAACAGTATAATACATTTTAAAGCCAAATGGCGCGCGCGTAACGTGCTTCTGTGATTTCTAGTACATAAAAAAGAGCGGCGTCCTTTACGTGTTTTTTTGACGATAACAGAGAACAGTATAAATAAAAAAGTTTGTTACTAAAATATTTGGAGAGTATATGAGAACAAAAAAATTATATTACTTTATCGATAATTTTTTCTACACAATGTAGACAGAAGAACCAAAATATGAATTATAAACAGGAAGATTTTGATGATGTCATTTTTCAGCAGGCAAACAAAAAATTTCAGACCCCGAAGTAAAAAAGTAGCTTATTTGACAGAAAAGCTCATGTATTTTATTGAATTCAACATTTATGTAATTTCTTATTACTTTTAGTACATAATGTAATTTCAAGCATACATCGTGTAGCAGACAAATGCTTCAATCATTGTAACTTTATAATAAAACAATGGTTTTCAAAATTGTATAAGTATGTTATTTTTTTATTATTACATAACGTCAAAATACACTGGTTAACAAAATTATTGCAACACTAAATTCATATTGAAATTTCTAATAAGCATAACTCTGTCATAATTTTCGTATTTGAAATATTTTTTAGAAGGTAAAGTCCGTACAAGGAACATTCGCTAAATATTGAAATTACTTTTGTCACCTTCTGCTATCTAAGTAAGGACATTTTGTCTTCAAAAAATTGCATAATTTGACGCAATGTACGGGATGAAATGAATTTTTTCGCAAATGTCATGATAACCATCGTGAAATAAATACAATATAAAATGTAGCGAATGTTTTTTAGTACAGACTAAAAGAAAAGTTTTTCAAATACAACAATTCCTCGCGGAGATATGCCTATTTGAAGTTATGCGAAATTTTGATATGAATTTAGTGTTGTGATAATTATGTTGATCAGTGTAATATTAAAAATTCTAGATATTGTCTTTCGTGATTTAGAAGAAGTAGAACTTCTGAAAAATAAAAATGCAGTCCTTTGCGTAACTTCTTAAATTGAAAATTGTATACAAGTGTTATCTTTGTAGTTAGTACTAATAATTGTAATAATATAATGCCAGATGCGTCTATTCTGACGGTACTGGTTGCATGTGAAATAGTAGTTACAAAAAATGCTAGAAGCGTCTATTCCGACGGTACTGGTTGCATGTAAAGTAGTAATTAGAAACAAATACCAGAAGCGTCTATTTTGACGGGACTGGTTTATATGTCTAAATACCAGAAGCGTCTATTCCGACAGCACTGGTTGCATGGAAAGTAGTAATTAGAAACAAATACCAGAAGTGTCTATTTTGACGGGACTGGTTTATATGTCTAAATACCAGAAGCGTCTATTCCGACAGCACTGGTTGCATGGAAAGTAGTAATTAGAAACAAATACCAGAAGCGTCTATTTTGACGGGACTGGTTGCATGTGGTAATTAGAAATAAATACCAGAAGTGTCTGTTCTGACTGTACTGGTTTCATTGAAAATCAGGAGCGTCTGCTCTGACAGTATTGGCAATAACAAATTCCCAAAGTATTTATTTGAAATATATAATAATAAAGAAGTAAAGGACTGTTGTAATTTTTCAGAGGTTCATGTTTTACAATTAGTACACATCAATCAATATTTTATAAAATGTTTTTTTATTTATTATTGTGTATATTAATGTTTATTATTTTTTGCAGGCGACAGTTACTACAGAGGCTACGCGAAGGAGAAAGTGTAGATGAAAGTGTAGGAAAAAGTGTAGATGAAGTGTAGGAGAAAGTGTAGGCACTGAGGGTACGAAGGAATCTACCAATGTCCAGAAATCAGTAGAATCACTGATTACTCCTGATACGATGGATATAGAGCTTCGTACTCAAGAAACGTGCCCGGATGTAACATTAAAATCCCCACGTATGTAAGAAAATGTCCATTATTGCGAAAATAACGATACTCTTGTCATCGACAATAAAGGCATGGATATAAATCGTATCCAAGAGCATGAGCCTGAAGGTCGTCACATTATGGACATTTCTTTTTTCTTGAAAGAAATGCATAGAACATTTGATGATCATGCGCGAGGAATAGAGTGCCTATTTAAAAATTGGAAACTCGTAAATTCTGTTCGCTGTGGGTTTCTCACGCAATTCTTCTTCAAATGTCAAATGTGCCACTTTAAAACCAGTATTTGGTCGGAACCCACACAATCCGAAGAATTGTTAGATATTAATAAAGCTGCTGTAGCCGGAACAATCACAGTTGGAACTGGTTATGCCCAACTGGAAGAGCAATGTGCAGCCATGAACATTCCTTGCATGGCTGAAGCGACATACATTAAATATCGCGAAAATTTAGTCGATGATTTTGCACAAACGGCCTTGCAAAATATGAAAATGGCAGGCGAGGTTGAAAAACAACTCGCTATAGAAAACAATGAAACAATAAATGGTATTCCGTATATAACAGTTGTTGCGGATGGCAGTTGGATGAAGAGATCGTACGGCAAAGCCTACGATTCACCTTCTGGTGTAGGTGCCATAATCGGTCACCGTACAAAAAAAAGTTCTCTTCGTTGGCATCCGCAACAAATATTGCACGGTATGCGACGTAGCGGAGCGAAATAATTGTGAACCGAAAGCTCATAAATGCTACAAAAATTATGATCGCTACGCAAGCTCCACAAGTATGGAGAGCGATGCCATTGCGGAAGGTTTTAACAGTAGCCTCGAAATGCATGGATTGATATATAAACAGTTATCGCCGATGGCGACAGCAATGTGTATCAATCTATACTCCACAATAATCCGTATCGCGAAGTGATGATAACGGTAAAAAAAATAGAATGTACCAATCATCTGCTTCGTAATTTGTGCAGAAAATTACAAACCGTGGCTGAAACAACACAACCAAAAACGCAACAGAAGCGTGGTTTTGTACAACTTAGAAATGTTATAAAGAGTAACATTTTACCAATACGAAAAGAGGTAATGGAAGTAACTTCTTTACGAAGAGAAGAAAACCAACCTCATCATTTGAAGGCTATGGAATTAAGAAAAGATATATTGAACATTCTTAGCCATATGTTTGGTGAGCATAAACGGTGTAAAGAACGCGGTCGTAAATGCGAAGATGACCGTGAAACGAAGAAAAACCTCGTACCGTTACTGAAACTGCACGGTCTCTACCAAAAAATGGAGAGTGCTCTTATGTATCTAAGTGCTCATGCCGAGAGCTTGCTGTTTAATATGACGAATAATCCTGCAGAATTGTTTAATTCGGTAATCTGCAAAGAAATTGGCGGAAAGCGCATTCATTTTGGCAAACGAGGCTCTTATAATGCTAGAATTGCGGGAGCAGTTTTGCAATACAATACGCAGCAAGTCCTTACAGAACTGCATGAAGGCTTGGGTAAAACAGTTCCTCCTGTTGTCGAGAAACTGGAGACGCGACGACAAATAAAAGTTGCGAGAAACAGAGAATCTCGACAAATAGATGGAAGGCATAAGAGACTCAAGCGAGAATCTGGAACAGATTGCCATTATGGCCCACAATCGCAAAAACCAGATCTTCCAAATCATGTATTTCAACAACTTCGGCAAAATCATTTAGAGAAGTTGTCTGAAAATGGAAAAAACTGGAAGCAGATTGAACGCGATACGATAGATCAAAGTGAATCTGAGCTGTGGTTATCACTGAGACGTGAAATGTTGACAGCATCCAATTTTGGAATCGTATGTCGTATGAGACCGACAACGTCTTGCGCAACAACAGTAAAAAACATTTTGTTTCCTCCGTGCATTGATACTGCAGCCATGCAATACGGTCGCGATCGAGAAGAGATTGCGAGGAAAGAGTTAGCCGCAGAACTCAAGAAACATATACAATCTTGCGGATTATTTATTGATTGTGAAAATCCATTTTTGGGTGCTTCTCCTGATGGACTCATTGATGAAAATGGTCTGGTGGAGATTAAATGTCCTATGTCGGCTGAACATTTAACAGTGGAAGAAGCCATAAAGACATTACCCACCTTGAAAGGCATCTTTGATAAAAAAAGATGGAGATAAAATAAATCGAAACCATCGCTTTTTTTATCAAATTCAAGGTCAATTGAATATAACGCAACGAGAGTATTGCATTTTTGCCGTATGGACACCAAAAAGCATAAAAATAGTGCATGTAAATAGAGACAATGCTTTTTGGGAAACTAATATGCTGCCTTTCTTAAAACGCTTCTATCACGAATGCATGCTTCCGGAAATATTGGATAGTCGCCATAACAGGCACATGTCAATAAGGGATCCGAGTTATATTATAGAAGCACAGGAAGCAAGTAAAAAATTAAGTAGTCGAAAAACTATTGAGCAAAATGCAGTAAAGAGCGAAAATGTCATTAATGAAAATAACGAAACGTTAAAATGTGACATTTCGCCGATGAAAACAGCAATTACCACTGCTATGATTGCTCGAGATATGGAGCAGGATGATGATTGTACATATATTGGTACAAGCTACAAGCAAGATATAACCGAAGAGGATAAGGCAAGACGAATACTAAATTTAGATGAAGTTATTATACCTATTTCCATTGTGGAAAAGAATGTCTTGTCTTTCGACGAACTAACGGACGAATCGATAGATGAATTTTTACGCATTGTGAGAAAAAATACTCCCTTTGAAACGCAAAGTGTACAGTATCAAGGATTGCCTGATTATATTGACGCTAGTAAGAGCGATTTAAGCTTACAAATAATTGGAGGAAAAAATCTATACTCTGAAGAGGGAATTCAACACTGGCGATGTATATTTTGTGATGGCACCAAACTGTTTGTATATGACAGTATACCTGGCTGTACATACGACAGATTGGTGCTCAAGGAAAAAGAATATATAAAGCGTCGATATCCAAAAATAAGGCAAAGTGATATTATTTTTGAGAAAGTCGATGCACAACCAGACGGTACAAGTTGCGGAATTTACGCCGCAGCTTTTGTCACAACTGTAGCCTTAGGAGGCAATCCTTGTGATGAAAAATATTCCAAGGACGTAAAGTGCATGAGACAACACTTTATGAAAATTATAGAGGGAGATGAACTGTTGCCTTTCCCAAGACGATGAAAACATACGATCTAATATTATTTAGAAAGTTACGTACACTGTAATAATATTTCGAAAAATATTTGAATATCGAAAACATACCTGGGTAAAAAAATAAAAATAAAAAAAACAAAAAAATATAAAAAAATGCAAAAAAATAAAAATAAAAATAAAATTAAAACAATACAAAAAATACAAAAATAAAATAGAAATAAATGTCAGAAGCGTCTATTCGGACGGTACTGATTATAATAAAAATCAGATTCGTTTATTCCGACGGTACTGACAAAATTAATGCCAGAAGCGTCTGTTGTAACGTTACTGAATTTTACAAATGTATCATTTGCAAATAAAAATCGGAGAGACGAAAGAAAGATATTGGTTGCGTTCTCACGGGAATGGGCGTTGGAGGGGCCCATTCTATAATCTCAATATTTAATTTTTTTGAAATAATATTAATATTTGTTTATATTAAAATATTAATTATTAATTACTAATAATATTATTATTTATAATAACAAGACAAAAGGGCTTGCGAACTAGCAGGTTGTTAATGCTGACATGTATTTAAAATCATAACAATGACTTGACAATAACAAACGTTTCGGCCATAACTGTGGCCTTCTTCAGTGTAGTCGTTAATTTAAAATAATATACCCCCTTATACAATAAAGAATCATTCGCTTATAAATTAGATCGCCTGCTACATTCCAACGATTAAAACGCATTCGCTTACATACGCTCACATCCTACGCACACCGTCTCAGTCAGATCGCAGCTCGTAGACATATCGCGTCTGGTATTACTCCGAGCCTTCGTAAAGTCAGTTTGCCGCTCGCCGATATATCGCGTCTGGTAATCCTTCGAGCCCTCGCAGAATCATGATGGGAAGGAATCCGTCCCTACACCGTCTTCACAATACGGCAAGAATGGATGCCCTTATGTGGAAATTTATTTCGTATTAAATTAAAAAGAACCAGTAAACTTATACAGCTCAACCTGCACTAGCTACCTTCGCTCGCGGAAACGCTTCTCGAACGACACATATTCGTCAGTGGTCGGTCAGGTGTCAAATGCGAGCGTCAGCGGTCTATCCAGAGGGAAATTATGGAGGGGATAGAGTACGGGAGAGGAAGGAGAAGAGACCCACGTGGTAATCAGGAAGGTGGGAGAGTGTTAAGGATCGGGAGATAGGCTTCTGGCAATAACTCCGTGTCACTGTGCTTATTAAGACCGTCGCTCTGTCTCTTTATATGTAACATTTCAGAGATGAGACGTTTATTATATATCGGCTCACTGTCTAAGATCCTCACTCCTTCCCAATCTAATCTATGATCCGTTTTTAAACGATGTTCGGTAATAACTGATGGAGATCCGCTTCTCTTTAAGATATCGGATTTATGCTCTTTAATTCTGGTTTTGAGCTGTCTTTTAGATTGCCCCACATAAGTGGCATCACAATCCACACAACTTATCTTATAAACTATTCCGCAGTGTGCTGATATGTCTAATTTGTCCTTGCCCGTTGTGATAAACCTGTTCAACTTAAACGGAATCGTAAAGGCAGGGCGAAAATTAATATTTTTGGCTAACGTCGTAAAGCCATCTGAAATAGTTTTAACATACGGAATAGTAAAATTAGAAATCTTAGCAGATTGGCTGCTAGGTTGTGTGTTATGAGCTAGGAATTTAATTCTTCTTCTGATCGTAGAAAAAATGAAACCAAGCGGATATCCATTCTTAAGTAATGTGTTAATTGTGTTTTTTAAATTTTCCTTGTGAAACTGCGGGTGAGAAAGAGAGATGATCTTATCAATGAGCCCGTATATTACGCCTCTTTTGTGACAAAGAGGATGGTTGGAATTAAAATTCAAATATCTGCCTGAGTAAGTCGGTTTATGGAAATGGTCGAAAATAATTCTCTCATCCTCTATTACCATGGTAACATCCAAAAAATCGAGTTTGCCCTCGCGTCCGATTTCACACGTAAATTGCAACCGATCATGTAACGAATTGAACGTCTCCAGTGTATTCTCAATCTCATTACAAGGAGCATCCATTGCAATGTCATCGACATACCGAATATAAAACTGTGGAACATAATTAAGCCGTGATATTGCAACCCGCTCCAGATCACACATAACCATATCTGCCGCTATTGGCGATAGTGGAGACCCCATGGGGCTGCCAAAAATTTGCTTATAATATTTATTGTTAAATGAGAAGTATGTCGAGTTGAGAACCAATCGGATTGCAATAGTGAATTCGTCAAGCGGAATGTCTGTGAGCTTCGAAATCTCATCCCACCTATTTGTTACACTGTCCACCACCAAGTCTGTTGGAACATTGGTAAAAAGTGAAACGACATCCAATGATATCAGAGTACGATTAGAGTCGAACGGCATACCATTTAATTTATTAACCAAATGGTAGCTATTATTAATATGGCTAGGAGATTTCGAAACGCCCTTCGACAGAATTTCATGTAGACAGCACGCAAGCATGTACAAAGGGCTATTAATGGATGATACAATAATTCTAAGAGGATTGCCCGGCTTATGTATCTTAGGCAATCCGTAAGCTCTCGGTAGGATGCCGTCCGTACAATTAAGTTTTTGGTACATGGAGTGATCAATATACCCCTTCTTCTTCCACCTTGTTATTAAGGAGCGTAACTCGCTCGAGAGTTTTTTTACCGGATCTTTCTCAATTAATTGGTAAAAGGAAGTATCCGAGAGTGATAACTCCATATTCCTAATATATTCGACCTTGTCCAAAGCCACCGTGACACTGCCTTTGTCAGCTCTTGTAAAGAGAATTTCTGGATGTTCCCTAATGAACTTTTTGGTGGAATTAATCCATCCTAAAATCATTTTTTCGTTCTTGGTAACCGTAAGTTTCTTGTTGGCAACATTATTATTATAATTATTATTTATTATTATTTATTATTATTAATAATATAATTTTATACATTGTAGTTTTGAAAAATGTGCATTGCAAATTAGATCGCAATTTGAACTGAGGTGATTGTGTCGCAAAGTGTTAAACTCAGATAGGTTTTGCTTTGCAATGTACTATTTTCAAAATAAATGTATAATAATAGATAAAAAGTAAATTATATTAATGAGCTTGCATGTAAAAGAACAAGAAATATTTTATAAAGTATACTTCCCATAATATAATTGAGGTCACTTTGCGACGCGATCATAACTCAGTTTAAATTGCGATTCACTCGAATTATTAATTCGTGTTGTTTATTACTAATTAACATTACAATATTATATAACATTGTTTTACTTTCAGATTTAATAAATAATTTCTTTTATTATATTGATATTAATCTATGTACGTAGAGTTATTTATTGTTACACAGAGATTAGACTTGACATGTCTGAAGGGCGGATCACTAAACGAAGAGGCGTGGCTAGCGTTGAATCAACGCCATTATATTGCAGCAGGTAACGTATGCACAGTGGAGGTTTTAGTGAGTAGGAATCTCACACTATCCCGAAAAACCGGGGTGCCTTTTGAAGGTTTCCTCCGCTTTAAAAAAAAAAAAAAAAAAAAAAGCCATCTCACTAAACACAAGGTAACATAACATCAATGATCATCAATATATAATATTCATAGTTTTGCATGCAATTTTTTTATATACAATATTTTTTATATTATCTGGTACATCTTTTTTTCTAATTAGACTGATTGCTGATATATCTTTTAATATGCATAAAAATATATTTTTAAATAATTTCTTTTATTATATTGATATTAATCTATGTACGTAGAGTTATTTATTGTTACACAGAGATTAGACTTGACATGTCTGAAGGGCGGATCACTTTAAACGAAGAGGCGTGGCTAGCGTTAAATCAACGCCATTATATTGCAGCAGGTAACGTATGCACAGTGGAGGTTTTAGTGAGTAGGAATCTCACACTATCCCGAAAAACCGGGGTGCCTTTTGAAGGTTTCCTCCGCTTTAAAAAAAAAAAAAAAAAAAAAAGCCATCTCACTAAACACAAGGTAACATAACATCAATGATCATCAATATATAATATTCATAGTTTTGCATGCAATTTTTTTATATACAATTTTTTGTATATTATCTAGTACATCTTTTTTTCTAATTAGACTGATTGCTAATATATCTTTTAATATGCATAAAAATATATTTTTAAATTTTTAGTGCTTCTGCATGATAGTGCAATAATTTCAGATTTTTTGCCATCACCTATTACTTCAGACTATCAATCTTACTGAAAAGGAAGCTGTAGATTTAAACAAATAATGGAAAATTATGAATAATATGAGGTTTCCAACGCCGAGCTTTTTATGTAAACTCTTTCAAAGGATCTATCCATTCTTGACGGGGTAAAATAATAACTTGTAGAACAAATGCAATAAATATTAAATTTATAGTATTGATTTATATAACTAATTTTATTCTGTCTTTTACTCTCTCTCCCTCTCTCCATCCCTGTCCCTCTCTCTCTTAGTACACTGGGTAGCGTACACTTAGTATGGTAAAATCAGGATTTTTTAGAAGTGTGGTGTTAGGATTCTAGGGTATATTTGAAGAAAGAAAAACGGTAATGTTATTTAGGACAAGAAACTCTATTTATTTTTTCGTTCGATAAAATGTTGGGAAATATAAACGAAAATACATATATAAATGAAATACATTTTTTTTTATTGTTACTGTCGAAAGTAAATAATATTACATAAAACCAGTAATGCAATTGAACATAGATATACATACACACGCACACGCATACGCAATCGCACATACATACGCATACGCACATACATATATTATTTTTATTATTGTTTCTGTGGGCCCCAGGCCCCGTCCACGATGACGATATCACGGACATGGGACGTCTCCAGGATCATGCTCCGATTACTTTGTACTAACAATAAGAATAATTCTGCATAAATTTTTTTTTTGTGCCTTTATATCATATGTATTTTTCAAGCAAAGTGCATTTGCAGAATTTATGCGATGGAAGATGTATATACACACACACACACACACACACACACACACACACACACACATGTGTTTATATATGTATACATATATCTTCCATCGCGTAAATTCTGCAAATGAACTTTGCTTGAAAAATACATATGATATAAAGGCACAAAAGAAATTTATGCAGAATTATTCTTAGTACAAAGTAATCGGAGCACGATTCTGGAGACGTCCCGTGTCCGCGATATTGTCATCGTGGACGAGGCTCCGGGCCCAGAGAAAAAATAATCGTACTAACGATAGACCCCCGATATTGTCGTACAAAATGTATGTCTACCTATCCCACTATCCCTAGCTTCTTCTCCTCTGTATATTATAATGAAAAAAACGTATCCAACTAAAAAAGGCCCGTTTAGCGACATAGGAAGCCGATGCCAGTCTCACGCGAAAAGCGAACGTCGAATTTATAACACAATGGCTGCGTTCGGGAAGCGCGCTATTAGCGCTATTGCATCATTCTATCTTTATTGTTCATCAGGTGTAAAACAAGGATAAAATAAGCAAATAGCACTAATAGTGTCTTCCCGAACGCACCCAATAAATTAGTATTTAGCATCTCGAATTTCTATCAAGAAACGAGACAGGTCATTTTTTTGTTTTCTAACCGAATTTTACTAATATCTAAACGTCAGAAACGCACGTGTTCCGAGTTAGCACAGTCCGACAGATTTCTTCCTATAGACGGCATAGTTGCCAAAATATATTTCATGCATGAAAAGAAAATTAATCTGCAAAAATCAAATAATATTATGAGCGCGAAAAAATATACACGAAGAATTTATTTTGAGAATCAGAAAAATTAAAAAAACGCGACAAAGGTTTTTCCCTCCGGATAAAATTCCAACGTGCGCTTCTAAGGTCAACGCGCATCCTTTGCTAAACGAATGAATTCATACACATTTTGCTGCCAGATTTTTATTGACGTGATACAGACGGGTGTACATCTGAGCCTCAATAAAACGCGAGTAATCGTAAATCAATTATGCGAAAGATATTAGATCTTATATTCGTCAATAAAGTTATAAAATCCGCAAACAATGCGAAAATTTGCGCATAGTCCCTCGTGATCAAATATAAATGCATCGCGTCGCTTCGCTAATGATCGGATAAACACTTTCTCGAAAACGCAACAAAATATTTGCTCCACGAAATAAGCTCGCACAAATCGCATCTGACAAAACTGAAATTTAACAATTATATATAAAATCAAAAGCTATAAATTAGTTTTTTGTTTTGAACAAGAGAAGTTGAGACACGTAGCGATAAAATTGAATGAATTCTCAACACGATAAAAATAAGTTTAATAATTTTCTTCTACGGTTTTCGTTTCCTTTTTAAGAAATAAAGATGTTAAAAAAAATCAATATAAAGTAATATGTTACAAAAGTTTCTCTTGGTGTAAATTTTCAAAAGGAGGAAAGCAAGTTTGAAAGAATAATATGATAAATCAACATTCTCTGAATACATATTAGAAACCATTTTTTTATATACAATTTCTTTTATATTATCTGGTACATCTTTTTTTTCTAATTAGACTGATTGCTAATATATCTTTTAATATGCATAAAAATATATATTTAAATTCTTAGTGCTTCTGCATGATAGTGCAATAATTTCAGATTTTTTGCCATCACCTATTACTTCAGACTATCAATCTTACTGAAAAGGAACCTGCGTAGATTTAAACAAATAATGGAGAATTATGAATAATATGAGGTTTCCAACGCTGAGCTTTTTATGTAAACTCTTTCAAAGGATCTATCCATTCTTGATGGGGTAAAATAATAACTTCTATAACAAATGCAATAAATATTAAATTTATAGTATTGATTTATATAATTAATTTTATTCTGTCTTTATATAGAAAAATATACACTCAGTCTTAGCATCAGAGTAGAGGGTAACGCAGCTGATGAACAGTATAGATATAATAACAAACTGAATAAAAATCTTATTAATATCATTATGTTATAATAATTAAGATTTTTATTCAGTTTGTTATCTATACTGTTCATCAGCTGCGTTACCCTCTACTCTGATGCTAAGACTGAGTGTATATTTTTCTATATAAAGACAGAATAAAATTAGTTATATAAATCAATACTATAAATTTAATATTTATTGCATTTGTTATAGTAGTTATTATTCTACCCCATCAAGAATGGATAGATCCTTCGAAAGAGTTTTACATCATTCATTTACATTACAAGAAAACATATTATTAGAGATGCAGTAAATTGCCAAGTCTAATAAGTACCCGCGTCAATACATACTATGTATACTAATTCACATTCTCAATTATGCTACTGTTATTATTTGTCATCAGACAATTATAAACATACACATAATAATTAGATACATATTATATATATATACGAACATGTGTACATAAGAATATATGTAATTTATAAAAAGCGGGTGCTTATTAGCCTTGATACGTTACTGCCTTCTGCTACGGACGGCCAGAAAGCATTTTTCAGGTTCAGGCCGTATTGAATCCATAGACGCGGCAACGCCGCACGCCGCACGGCGTTGCCGCGTCTATAGCATATGTCTCTACCGTGCGTCCGTGTGAGCAATTCAGTGGTGTGTGTACGTGTACGGACATACACCACTACATAGAACCTGAAATTAGTTTTTCAACGTTGGTAACACTGAAACCGGAGTTTCGCGTTGTCACCACTCACCACGCGAGGTCTCCAATATCAATTCGGAGTTTGCCTCGGTCTCCTGCCGACCCTTAGGTGGTGGCGCTTTCGCGTCGGAGTTTGGCCTTTAGTTGACGTTACCGACGTCAAGGAAGTTCGGCCGTCGCTATAAGATCCCCTTAAGGTTGAGGGAAGTATCACTGAGGAACCATTTTGCGAAGGGTGTGTGCTAGGTAAGCAGCACCGTCTCTATTTTCCAAGGTCAGGAGCGAGGCGAGCTGTTAAGCCAGGAAATGTTTTTCACATAGACCTGTGTGGTAAGATGAGCAGGCCCTCACTGGGTGGAGCTAATTATTTTCTGTTATTGAAGGACGATTACTCACGATATTGTTTCGTATATTTCCTTAAAGAAAAGTCAGATGTACTGAAGCACTTAAAGCAGTTCTGCGTTGATGTAAGCGCTGACGGACACACCATTCGCAAGATACGCAGTGACTGTGGTCTAGAATTCTGCAATTGTTCGAGTTCCGTCGAACTTGGCCGCGATCTCCGTGCCAAACACGACAATACGGCCCCCGCTCCGCCCGCGCTCCGGCCCTGCCGATCGATACGATCACGCGTCGATGAAACGCGTCGCGCTCCCCGATTCGTCGGAGCACCGTAGCGGCCTGCTCCGACACGTGCATTGCCCTAACGAGCGAATAGCGATCCAGCTTTCTTTGCGTGTTCGTTTCTGAAAAACGAAATTCTCGAGCTAACTGCGTTGAAGTCTCACGCAGAAACGTTGGTCGAAAGTCAGTCGCCTCAGTTCTCGCTACCTTCGCCTCGCACCGTCTGAATCGCTATTCGATCGTATCGTACTCCAGTACATGCGCGTATCGAAATATTATATTTAATTTAAATATTATATTTGTTATCCCTGAAGTTAAGTATTGTTCGAGGGGTCCGCAAACCGCCGATCGTGCTCCGCTCGCTACCGTTCCTCTGCTTCGCGTGCTCAAGATCTCCGCTCGCCGTGAACAAGATATCCGCCCCGCGAAAAGCTTCGAGCCAGAAGCTTGGGCAAGATTTCCGCTCGCGACTATAGGCAGCTACCAAAGGACGGGTACGAAGATTTCCGCATTCGCGGTGCACGATTCGTCGTTCCCCCTCGTGTAATTAATAAAGAGTTGATTGTTGAACAAAAACTGTGTCTCGCGAGTGCTCTCTTATTCCCATTCCTCCAGCGAATCTTCGGATTCGCGTTACACACGCTTCTCGCTTAAATCTGAGCGGAACTCAGCGTCAGGGCGATCTTGCCGAGATCGACGCCCGAACAGCAATCAAGAAGTAAATAATTTCCTACAGTCACAGGGGATTAAACATGAGACCACCACACCGAGAGCACCGGAGCAAAATGGATTCATCGAGAGACAAAACAGGACTATAGTTGAGTCAGCGAAATCCATGCTTCACGCCAGAAAACTGCCATTGGCCCTATGGGCAACTCACACTGCAGTGTATTTGAAAAATAACTGCGACGGACCCGTTGGACGGAGACACGCCTTATCAAAGATGGCATGGCACCAAGCCGTCAGTCAAGCATCTACGAGTGTTCGGAAGCGTGGCATACGCACATATTCCAAAGAAATCAAGGACAAAATGGCACGAGAACTCGAATAAGTATTTAATGGTAGGATATGCTGAGAACTGCAAGGCTTATCGGGTTTATAATCCAATAAGACACAAATGCTACGTAAGGCGAGACTTTATTTTCGATGAGAGAAAACCCGATCGACTGTCAGTCATCATTCAACAATCCGATCAAACTAGCGACGATGAAGATGATGTTTTCAGTGGAAGCAAGAGTGGGAATGTCTTGGACGTCAAGAAAAAGTCTCACTGCATAGAATCGAAGCAGAGCAATAGAAATTCAAAGAAACCAATCGAAAGGGATCCCTACCCGTTACGACAACAGCGCGACGCGGTACTGATAGATCAGAAGATACGGCGACTGCAGCAGAAGTATTACTCACGGAAATGGACCCAACCACGTTGGAAGAGGCCCTGAACAGTTCTGAAGCTAATCATTGGAGACGAGTGATCGTTGATGAGCTCGATTTATTAGTGAAAAATGGCACCTGAATCCTAGTGTCAAGACCAGCCTATGCTAATGTTATTGGAAATCGCTGGATCTTTAAGAAAAAGCACAAGGCAGACGGCTCCATTGACAAATACAAAGCTCGTCTAGTGGTCAAGAGCTATGCACAAAAATACGGATTGGACTACAATGCTACGTATGCCCCAGTTGCTAGCCATGAATCTATTCGACTCGTGCTGTCACTTGCTGCATCTTTCGATCTGGACATAATTCAGTTTGATGTAATAACTGCTTTCCTTAACAGTGAATTGAAGGAGGAAGTCTACATGGAGCAACCGGACGGCTTCGAGAAGGATGATCGAGTGTGTCGCTTAATGAAGAGTCTCTATGGGCTCAAGCAAGCGTCTAAGCAGTGGCACGACAATATTTCTGCAGTCTTACGAGCCGCAGGTTTGCAACAAAATTAAAAGGATCCGTGCGTATTTAGCTACTGTCAAGGTCGTATAATAATCCTTTTAGTACTGTATGTAGATGACGGATTAATTTGCTCAAATGACAAAGAAATAACTAAAAGATTGTTGAGAAAACTAGAATCAAACTTTGAAATAAGATATAACAAAGCTGAATATTTTATAGGTATCCAGATCGAGAGGGACAGAAGTCTTGGAGTGTTAAAACTGCATCAGACTGCCTATGCGCAAAAGGTTCTAAGCGAGGGGTTCACAACTATTGAAATTCGGTGTACAGGCCACCATGAAATCCGGCTGAAATCCGACTGAAATCCACGAAATCCTTGAAATCCTGCTGAAATCCTTGAAATTCGACTGAAATCTTTAACATCTGGTTGAAATCCCCTGAAATCCGACTGAAATCCTCTGAAATTCGATTGAAATCATTGAAATCCGACTGAAATCCGAGTAAAGTTCTATGAAATCCTTCACAAATTTTTTTCGTTGTCCTGCGAAATCTTTTTGGACTCGGTGTTTTGGACTGTTGTGCCGCCAACGCGCTTTGCTGACACAGAAGCGAACGTTCACTACGTTCAGCGCGAGCGGCACCCGGCTTTTGGCAGCGTAGCGAGCGTAGGGCGTTGTGAGCAGTTGTGAGTTGTGTGAGCCGAAGCGTTTGGTAGTTTGACTTGAGATCGTTCATGGTGAGTAATTTTTAGAACAATGGACGCAGTAATACAAAATACTACTATTGTATCAAAAGTTTTGCTATTTTAACATGTTTATATTTGTCCTTGTATTTTAAGTTTCTCAGTACGTATATTCTCTGAGTTGGACTGAGGCAAGACGGTCGGTCACAAAAAGACGCCCAAAGATCAGATTTGAACGGATTTGGATACTGAAGTTCGCTGTATTTTGTACCTCCGATTGAAATCAATGTGACGAGAGAGATTGCGCTGTTAACCGTAGAAAAAATATACAACAATCAAGTCAGCACTTGATTAACAAAGAGGTTAGTTACACTTTGTTTTCCGCGAACAAGCGAAACGCGATGCAGATTCTCATCGTAATGTAAGTCGCTAAAAAAATATTGTAAAACCGCATGAATGTCGTTAGGCCTAAGTGCGAGTGCACAAAACGTTGCGAATGCGTTTTGGCTACTTAACGAGTCAGCAGAGCGAGCCATACGCAACAGCCGTGTAAACCCCGCGATAGTAGTAACCGAAGCGATCTCCGACATAAGCGAAAACGTACGTCGTAATTTAGAAAATTACTATTCGAGCGAAAGTTCGCCCGAACCTAGCGAGCGTGAATTAATAATTCTCGGCGAGACAACCGATGAATTAACCGCGAGTCACGAGGAACAAATCTCCGACGCGGAATCTGACATAAGCACGCCCAGCAGAGTATCACACCGTCGTGAATATTCTTTAACATCTTACGATTCAAGCATTTTTGAGCCCCAAGAATATTATACGAGCATGAGTCACTTAAGAGTAAATGAACAGCGAAACGTTCCCGCCGAAGAAGTCGACAGAGAAATCGACCGCTTACGCGACGAATCAAGCCGGATAAACGCGACCGAGCAAATACGAGGAAATGCGGTAAGCTCTCCAGCCCAACAACCTGACGATGTTAGAGCAATGGTACACGATATGATGAACATAATGCACGGTTTGAGATTAGACATAGATAGCTTGCGCGAAAGGAGGCAACCGTCGAGCCCGTTCGCCGACGAGCAAAACCGACGCGATTACGGGTACGATAGACACAATATTGCGTACGGGCGCACTTCAAATGATATCCGAAACCAAGCCGAACATGCGATAGGGTACTTGAGATTAAAAGAAGCTCGAGACATGATCCCCGAATTTGACGGAAATTCAAGCAAACTCCAAGAATTCTTAAGCGCACTATCATACGCGATAAAGAATATTAACCCTCTAGAAGAAGGAACATTATTAGAATCGGTTTTATGCACGAAACTTAAAGGAAGAGCTATGACAGACTTCCAAACGCGAGAAATTCAGGATTTCCAGCAATTAAAGACAGAACTAGAAATTTCTTATCTGAGTAGAAAAAGCACCACGCATCTCCAGTTAGAATTTAACACGTTGAAACAAAAACAAGCGATCGTTCGGACTCAGAGCAGATAAGTTAGCCATGGAATTGTACGGAAAGAACGGACATTACGGTCGCGATTGCAGGACAAGCCGATACGCGAACCGATTTTCGTTACCAAAACCAGACAGATATTCCCGCGTAAATACAATTGAAAAATATTGTAAACATTGCAAAAAGGCAGGACACGTACGCGAGGCATGCTGGTTATTACATGGGTGACCTGGCAAGGAACAGGTAAATCAAGCCAAGCAATATAGAGGACCACAAAAAGGCAATTATAAAGCCATGGATCTAAAAAAGAAAAATTCTAACTTTACGCAAAATAGCGACGAAGAAGACGAAGCAAAACAGCCACGACTAGCGATCGAATACCAAGTTTCACACTTAAACGATACGCAGCGATCGCATACAGGGTTAGATCTCGTTACCCTACCAATGAAAGAAGCTAAACAAGGTAAGGTGAATCTATTGTTTGATACCGGAGCTGCTATATCACTAGTTAAGGTGAAGCACCTAAAGGGAGAAATGCTAATTGACACAGAGGAAATAACGCTCACCGGAGTGACCGGACACCAGGTACAGACTATTGGAAAGGTCGAGGCAACCATTAAACTCAAGGATCACCAAATCCGACACGTTATAAACGTAGTTAACGATAATTTTCCGATAGAATATGACGGAATCTTGGGAGTAGACTTCTTGAAGAAGCAACAAGCCACTTGCAATTACAAAAATAAGCAGTTGCAGATTGGACAGAATATACTGAAACTGTACCCTTACAAAAAACTAATACTAAAACCTCGTAGCGAAACAATCATACAGGTTGTTACCGATAAAAGTAAGAGAGGTATAATACAAGTGGAAGAAATCATTCCAGGAGTAATAATAGGAAATGGCTTGGTGGAGCCTGAAAATTTCTTATGCAAGGCAAGTATTTTAAACACGACCGACGTCCCGGTCGAGATAGCGACACCGCATGTAACCATAGAGGAAATCGAACAGTGCGAACCAGAAGAGATATATATTACTCAATTAAATAGAGAACAAGAAGTTTGAGTCGCCAGTAGATAATTAAAAATTACTAAAGATGTTGTAATCGACCCAACTGGCCAAATTTATTAATCGAAAAACGCTACGTTTCGACCGAGGATCCGGTCCTTTTCAAGCGTGTATACAAAACTCACAAATGTCGATTAGTCAAGCATAATGCCCTAACTACACCGAATCTAAAAGCTAAACGACACAAAATTAATTTGCAATTAAGTGAAAATTATATCAATATTATACGAAACAGAAACTTACATATTTGTGCGTCGGAATCTAAGTAATAACAAATTTGTTAAACGGTATATTTCGTGAAATGTTTGTAACATGACATAGCAGTGCGGTGGTACAATTTAGACTGATGAACCTGACAATTATAAACAGACTGGTGCCGTAAACAATAAAAGGCAAGAACATAGAGAGGGAAGCAGCGGAGAGGAGAGACCAGCTATATTTCTTTTATGATATGTTCGTAGAGAACGTTAAGATTCTCCGTGTCCTTTTGCAAATTGATGGTGTCGTCAAATTTTTTAATAAAAAACATCTCCGCTATTTCTCTCTTTCTGGTCTGTCCTTCCTTATGTAATATTTCAGGTTTTCCCCAGTCAAAATCATGCCCATAGGATATTCGGTGTTCACTCACTACAGAAAGATTGCTAGCGTGTTTTCTAATATCGCTCTGGTGTTCCCTGAGACGCGTACACAGATGCCTTTTAGTCTGCCCTATATATGTGGCCCTACAATCCCTGCAGTTAATTTTGTACACTATGTCAGTTTGTTTTAGGTCGTTAATTCTGTCTTTGCCCCGTCTTATTAAGCAATCAAGTTTTTTAGAAACCGTGTATAAGGTAGTGATGTGGAGTTCATTTAAAGTACGGCAAATGCTATCACTCAACGTTTTTATATAGGGTAAAGGTATGCAGTTTTTAAAATCAAAAGTTGTGTTATTGTCAGTGGGAGTATTAAGTGTGTTGTTACGTGTTTTGAGAGTGTTTAGACGTTTGGCAATGTGTTTATTAACGATTGGTTTAGGAAAACTGTTGTTGTTCAAAATTTCTTTAATTATCTTAATATTGCCATCGTGGAATTTTTCATTAGAAAGTAAAACCGCGCGATCAACCAAGCTAGTAATAGTGTTCAATTTGTATTTTAAAGGATGGTTAGAATGAAAATTTATGTAACGTCCAGAGAACGTCGGTTTTCGATACCAATTGGTTATTAATAAGTTGCCATTCCTAATTACAGTCGTATCCAGGAAGTTGAGTGACGCATTCGTTTCAATTTCATAAGTGAACCTAAGTCTAGGATGATATCCGTTGAAAACTTTTAAAATCAAGCCCACACTTGTTTTGGGAATCACCGCAAAAATGTCATCGACATATCTAATGAATATCCGGATGTTAAAATTCAAAAGGCTTAGGCAATGCGTCTCTAAGTCATCCATGACAATATCAGCGACGACCGGCGATAAAGGAGATCCCATGGGGCTGCCGAAGATTTGTTCGTAAATTTCGCCGTTAAAACTAAAACTAGTGGACGATAAAATAAGATCAATTGCGTGTAAAAACTGTGATAAATTGAGGTCAGTCTTGCTAGAAATATAGTTCCACCTTTTTTCAATTCCCTTTAATACTAAATCTTTAGGGATGTTCGTAAATAGTGCCGTGACGTCAAGTGAAATAAGTGTTTCGTCATCATTAATATTCATGTTGTTTATAAACTTCGCAAAAGACCAACTATCTTTTATGTGCGATTTCGGTTTCGGGATCGACGTATGTAAGGTCTTTTGGAGGAGACTAGCCACGTTATAGAGCGGGCTACCCAACGCTGAGACAATAATACGTAAAGGGAGGCCGGCCTTGTGAACTTTCGGCAGTCCGTAGGCTCTCGGTAGATTTCCATTGGTGCAATTGAGTATTTTGTATGTACAGTCACTGATGATGCCATTGTCAAGCCAAGATTTGACCAATTCATGAATTTTAGATGTAATTTTATTTATCGGATCTTTTTTCAATTTTTTATAAGTGTCTTGGTCTCCAAGCGCTTCAGTCATTTGGTTTACATATGCGTTCTTATCCAAAATGACAGTTACTTGGCCTTTGTCAGCCTTGGTGACAAGGACATCATCATTATCACGCAAGAATTTTTTACAAGCAGTAAATTCTTTCGTGAAAAATCTGTCAATATGGTTAACATGTTTATTCAAACTCAGAAACTTATGCAGCGAGTTGGCAATCGAACGGCGGGTATTCTCTACCAAGTTTTTCGGAATTTTGTATGTGTTAAATTCGAAATTTTTAATAATGTCCAGAGAGGAGCACAAGCGATCTTTTCTCTCTCTCGGATTGGTGGGCAAAGCGAAATTACCGCCCAAACTTAAAAAATTTAATACGTTAGATGGTAAAGATTTACTACTCGCATTAATAATCCATTTACTGCGATCAATGTTTAAAAAGGAGTTATAAAAAGTATTTTGCTTAGTCATAATTATGTTCAATTTACTAATTAATCTAAATCTCGTTTCCTCGTCATGTCGATCGATGGTGTAAGTATTAAATGTATAAAAGTTTTGAATTACGTCATTCGGTAAAATAGAGGCAAGTGTATCCTCGATTTTCTTAACATTAGATCGCAGAAATTTTGAATCGAAGTTAATATCTTTGATTTCAAGGTTAAGTATGTTTCGTTGGTAACGTTTTTTCAGGATGTTGAACTTGCGAGTTGCACTGTTGCTTTGGAAGATGATGTTGAATCTCAGAGTGTGTATATGTGGAGGTAAGACGTCGTCTCTCCTACATCGGAGCAAAAAAGTCAGTCGATGTCTTAGTGAGTTGATCTTGATCTTCGTATTAATCCAAGACTTTAACAGTCGCGTGGTATTATATCCAAATTTCCTTGTAATAGATTCGAAATATCAATTAAATAGCAAGGGAGAGAAAATCCCGCGGAGTGAAAAGGTACTGCGCCTATTACGTACCGAACATTTAAACACAGAAGAAAGAAAGGCTATCATGGAAATCTGTAAAGACTTTAGTAATGTATTACATTTAGAAGGAGAACCACTGACGTGTACGGACACCATCTCACACGAAATTGCTATGCAAACAGATGGCGCACCGGTCAACGTACGACCGTATCGCTTGCCAGAGAAGCACAAGGCCGAGGTAAACCGACAAGTCGAAGAAATGTTAAAAAACGGAATTATTAGACCCAGCACTAGCCAGTGGAATGCACCCTTATTAGTAGTTCCTAAAAAGACCGATGCATCCGGAAAACCAAAATTTCGGGTAGTCGTAGATTTTAGAAAACTAAACGATTTAACTATAGGCGATTCTTTCCCCCTACCAAATATAACAGACATACTTGATCAACTGGGAAATGCTAAATATTTCACTACACTGGATTTAGCTTCTGGATACCACCAGATACCAATAAAAGAAAGTGATAAATGCAAGACCGCGTTTTCAACACCATATGGGCATTACGAATACAATAGAATGCCCTTCGGATTGAAAAATGCACCTGCCACATTTCAACGCCTAATGAATTCAATACTTACTGGATTGCAAGGACTCAAATGCCTAGTGTACTTAGACGATATTGTAATATACGGAGCGAGCCTGCAAGAACATAATCGGAGACTCATAGAAATCTTACGGAGGTTACGAAAAAATAATCTCAAGTTACAACCAGATAAGTGTGAATTTCTGCGGAAAGAGGTAACATATCTTGGTCATATAATTACGGAGAATGGAATTTCGCCAGACCCAGCTAAGCTAGAAGCTGTAAAAAATTTTCCGACGCCTACAAAAGTAAAGGACGTACAGGCATTCATAGGATTGGCCGGATACTATAGACGATTCATCGAAGGATTCTCGAAAATCGCCAAACCACTGACTAAGCTAACAAAGAAAGAGAATAAATTTGAATGGACACAAGAGCAACAGCATGCTTTTAATGTTCTAAAAAAAAAATTAACTACCGCTCCTGTACTGAAGTACCCCGATTTTACACAAGAATTCATCGTAACAACTGATGCTTCCAACTACGCAATCGGAGCAATATTATCGCAAGGGAAGAGAGGTCAGGATCAACCAATAGCTTATGCCAGTCGCATACTATCGCGAGCGGAACAAAACTATAACACCACCGAGAAGGAATTATTAGCCATAGTATGGGCAGTTAAATATTTTCAACCATATTTATATGGAACCAAGTTTACTATCATAACCGATCATAAATCCCTCGTATGGTTGTTTAACGTAACAGATCCTGGATCACGCCTAATGCGATGGAGATTGAAACTTGAAGAATATGATTATGTAATTGTACACAAAGCCGGACAAGCTAACAGAAACGCTGACGCATTAAGTCGCACGTGGCTAACATAACTACTGGCAACTTAGTTGCATTCATCGAAAAATATGAATATAGCAACACAAAGGAAGCCAAAATAAAATACTAGGAAATGTTTTTTATTACAGAATGCTAATGGCATGGAGCATCTGTACGAAGACCGAACCTGATACCCGTGAATCTTTTGAAGTAAAAAAATTCACACACGAGCCGGGTATATACTTCGAAAAAATCGGAGTAATGAACCAGGTCGAGTCAGTATGGAAAATGGTAATCAAATTGGACATCATAGCTATGGACCATCGATACCAACAACTACAAAATTACATGGCACAAACCAAAGCGCTGTGCTATGATAAACCGCTAGAAGAAGGCATGAGGCAAACCTGCCAAACCTTGCTTCAAATAACAGAAAAAGATAACGAGCAAGTAACAATGGTATTAAGACGATTGAAAATCGCATACCAAAACCCAAGGAAAACACGAAGAGAATTAATCAATGGTTTAGGAACGATAGCTAAAACACTATTCGGAACAATGGATGCTGATGACGAAATAATTATAAATGAACAACTAAAGATGATGCAAGGAAACCAGCAAACATTACAACACGCCGTGAAAAATCAAATAAAAATATTAAATGCAACTATTGCGCACGTGGATGATATGGAAAAGGTTCTACAAGAAAATGAAAATCGATTTCTAAATATTACAGAAAGGATGAGAGAAACCTGGTTACGCGAAAAAGCCGGGTATGGACATCGAGAAGAACTCGACGAACACTTTCTGATACTGAATGCAATTGTAAATGATTTAACAAATGATATGACAAACATTATAGAACATTTAACTAGTGCGAAAAATGGAATACTAAACATAAGATTAGTTCCAATTGAGAATATAATAAATAATTTACGAGAAATAGCGTCACAGATACCTCAGGGAACACACTTTCCATTTCAAATAGCACCAGAAAACTGGGCAACGATAGAAAAATTTGCGAAAATTAGCGCCTACTGTGACGGCACAAATATATACACCATTATACAATTCCCACTAATCACGTACCCAACGTACGAAATAATAAAAGCGATATCTTTACCTATACATAAAAGCGGAGATATATTTGTATTTATAGAAATAAATCAACAAATTATAGCGATAGATACCGATAGCCGAACATATTGTACAATTGCGGAAAACGAATTAAATAAATGTATTAAGGATGACAATTCATATGTATGCGAGCGAAACCACCCCGTTCATCACGTAGATAATAATGCGTTATGCGAAGTACAAGCGTATGTAGCTATAGATACACATTTAAATCACTGCAGTATTCGAAGCATACACGCCAACACAACGATATGGATAGCATTAAGTAATCCGAACTCATGGCTATATTCCACTCAAACTAAACAAGCCATAGAAATAACGTGTAGAAACAAAGCGATGCAAAGGATAGAAATCGAACGGACAGGTCAAATAACGCTAAGAGACAAATGTAAGATAGTAACGCCTGACATGACGGCAAGAACAAACACACGCGAAAGAACGACGTACATACAAACACACCTGCCCAATTATAACGTAACATTCAGACATACACAACAGACGAACCAACAACTGGACGTTGCCAGAATGTCAAAATTCCGGAAAATTATACAAAATCCCTCAGAACTTATGGAATTAAGCAAACAACTGACAGAAATCGACAGCGATTTAGATAAAAGCGAAATAGATATTGTTGCACCCGTGATGGAACACCCGTTGCGCGCGGAACTTCGCTCACGAGAAGCCTGAACTTTGCTCGAATAGCTTCAAGCCGAAGCACGTCCCTTGACAACGGGACTCTTTGATTGATTTATTGATTTAATGAAACAGCTGATGATTTGTTCTGGAGCTGCTGGACCGAACGGACGTGTGTCCACGCTCTCTTGTATCGCGCCTTGTTTTAATAAACGCTAACCGAGTTCCTTTTGTAAAACGGTGTTCCCTTTATTTCCGCGGGTCACGGGAGTGAGTGCGCGTGAGAGTGCGAGCGTGAGAGAGTGCTTCGCGACGAGCGCAACAATATACATAAATACACTACATACCCGATACTTTCAAGTTTTACGGGAACTGTACTCATAATTATAGCAATAGCGGTAATATATATAATAAAAAAGAATAAAAATAAACCAAAAATACCAATGAATCCAAATTTAAATCCTATGTGCAAACCACGAATTATTCAAGAACATATATATCATACGGCAAGCGGCCGAGAAACACCCAACAATAATATAATGCCCAAAAGGGACAGCGATACCGCAATATTGTATTAAATAACGATGTAAGTTAAAAAACTCAATGTAAACCCGATGTAAATTATGTAAGACAAAAACTCATGTAAATTATTCGTTTTCTTTTTTCAAAGGGGGAGGAATGTCGTAGCCCGATCAGCTTTTGGGAATAAGAACACGTTTAATAATCAATACGTGATCAAAGTAGAAAAGAAAGATATTAATATAAGATGAGACAATTAAATTATTAAAGAGGAACGTGACGAGAAGAAAGCGAGTCACAGTTCTGTTCCCAGAATGCTGAGACAGCGGCGGAGTCACGCGGAACAGATACGGAGCAGCAGACGTGCTCCGATCGGGGTCACCGCACTCCTTCCGCCTTAAAGAAAATAATATATAAGTCAATAGCGACAGGATCAGACAGATCGCTTCTGAGGTTAATCGCGCATCCTTAAAGCGTATTGTCTTAAGTACTACTAAAATATCTTGTAATAAAATGAGAGCAAAACCTCTTTTACTGTAAAGTACGGAGTGTCATTTATTAGTGCGTGGATCCTAATCCTTTGGGCGCCTACATCCCGACAAAGTCCCTCCTTCACGGCTACGGGCACAACAAATCCATCAATTTGTAACGGCCTAACTTTATCGTCGAACGCGGGCTAGTTTGCCGGATCGGGAGTTCGACGGAAAGGCCCAGAGACAATAATCAGTTGAGTCGCATACGAATTGATTTATTCAGTGTTAGGGTCTACAAATGCTGGCAGCGCGATATTACAATAGGTTACGGGACGTGGTGTATTATAGCGGCCGGATAGTGCAGGCGCACTTCGGCGCGATGCAGCGATATAGCGGAAACGCGGGGTTACGGCAGATTACGGACTCGGTATATTACAACGGCGGGGTAGTGCAGGCGCACTCGGTGCGGCGCGGCGCGGTATTACAATAGCTTATGGACTCGGTATATTACAACGGCGGGCGGGTGCAGGCGCACTTCGGCGCGATGCGGCGCGATAGCGAAACGCGGTATTACAAGAGCTTATGGACTCGGTATATTACAACGGCGGGGCCGTGCAGGTGCACTCCGGTGCGATGCAGCGATATAGTAAAACGCGGTATTACAAGAGTTTATGGACTCGGTATATTACAACGGCGGGACAGTGCAGGCGCACTTCGGCGCGATGCAGCGATATAGTGAAACGCGGTATTACAAGAGTTTATGGACTCGGTATATTACAACGGCGGGACAGTGCAGGCGCACTTCGGCGCGATGCAGCGATATAGCGAAATGCGGTGCATGTGTACTCGGCGCGGTCGGGCGGGACGGAAACGCGGCATCCGTAGAAACGCGGTATGATTTTACTGAGCGGGCGCGAGAGGTATAGCGAGATGACACGAGGATGCGAGGAGCATCCCGGAGGAGCACGGAGTCCCGGGGCAGCGGCAGTGAGAGTCCTCGTTGCGAGGCCGAGCGTGCTCGACCCCGCGTAACCGTGCCGTCGGGAGTTCGGTTTGATGGAGTTCGGGGGACACCTGAGAGCCCTCAGTCGAAACGCGGAGCTCCGAACCTCGTTTAGGGTGTCGCCCTAGGACTTGCTGGGTAGGCTTCGTCGGGAATAGCGGAATGCTGGCGAGAAGACGAAGTGTCTGCTCTTGCCGGAGCGCCGGTTTATATACCGGCGCGGCGGGTCTGCTGGGAGGGAGGCCGACCGCCAGGCGAGCCGCGTGGGGGTTACGCTTACGCGCGCTCGCCTTCGGGGCGAGTCGGCTCTCTCCGGCGCTCGTCGGCGCCGTGCGGGCCGGCACCGGTGCTGCGTTTTAGCCCGCGCACACGGTGCTTGTGGAGCGTTTTAAAAATGTGGGCGCACCGCGCCCTATCCTCGCCCGACGGAAGATCGGTCGGGCGGCATCCGGCGGGTGGCGGCCGGGAACGATGCTTTTCAGGGGTGCATCGTTACAAATTAAAGAATCTTGTTGAGAGTGATCAGTCTATTTTAGAGAAACCAGTTTTCACCATTGCACATAAGAATGAAAGGCCTTCCAGTGTTTCAATTAATTGTCCTGTATGTAGTGTTGGAAACTGTGCAACTAAAAATCATTCAAATGTAACTGTATATTTTAATCAGGGACGGTGGCTCTTGTCTAATTATCGTCGGCATTGCTCACGCCTTCATTCGGTCGAAAATGTTAAAACTGCTCCACAGATTACCATCAAGAGTATGCTTGAAAGAGGCCCAGTTGCAGGCACTTCAAATGCAGAAATGTCTCACAGCCTAGTTTCAAATTCAGGGTCTTCATCTACAGTTCCTCAAGATGGTGAATTTGATGATGATGATGTTGTGAATCCCAAAAGAAGAAGGCAACATAATTATAATCTCCTTTCTGACGATGAAAATGAAAATTTTGTTTCTCTGGGGGCATCCAAGGAGCAGGACATCTCCGTGCAAAGTCAGTGAAGTCATCTCAGCTCCAACCTTGTTCAAATAAGTGGAAATTAGAACAGTATTTCCGTGCTGCCAGAAATAAGCGGTCTCTAGAGAGGGTATCGCAGAATTATCCTTGCATCACATCATTTTTTTCCTGCTTAAATAATCTCGAGAAGCTGTTGACAGAAAATTCAGAACTTCGGAAAACTTTATTGAATTTATCAGAACAGTTGGTAGAGCAAAAGCAAACAGACCACCTATCTAGCATACCATCAAAAATTCTTAGCGCTCTCGTTAGAACAGCAGCGGAAAATGCAAGAAGAAGTGTCCATGGGTTTAGGTACAAAGAAGAAATTGTTCCCAAGTTTGCTAGTCTTGTATTCCTTGTAGGCGGTAGATGGCTGTATGAAGTTTTGCAGAAAAACCTCGGACTTCCTTCAATTTCAACTTTGAGCAAGGTCACTAATTCTGCCACTCAGCCTGTTATAGAAGGGGAATTTCGTTTCAAAGAACTGAAAAGGCATCTTGAAGATGGCAGTTACCCACCGACAGTAATGATCAGCGAAGATGGAACTCGAATTCTAAGCAGGATTAGGTATGATGTGTCATCCAACACGATTGTTGGTTTTGTTCCTCCCACCTCTTCTACAGGACTTCCAATTACGTTCCACTACAAAGCTACATCCAGCAATGTTATTCAAGATTATTTTAATTCATGTTCCAAATCGAACTACGCTTATGTTATCATGGCCCAACCTCTCTTTTCAACAGCTCCTGCATTTTGTTTGTGTGTATTTGGAACAAACAACAGATTTGATTCAGATGTGGTTTTGAAACGGTGGAAGTGGATGAAGGAAGAGGCCTCTATTCATGGAATTGACATTCTTGGATTTTCCTCAGACGCTGATACACGACTGTTGAGTGCAATGAGGTCAAATGCCTTCCCAGTGACTGTTGACAATCCGCTTGTGTGGTATGATTGGTTTGTTCAAGATATTGACCAGAAGACGTTGTTGTGCCGTGACTGGGAGTGGTCCGGCATAGGGTCCAGGAATCCCGGGCCGGAGAATAACGATCGTCACAATGCGTTGAACAACAGAATAAACTATATTTCCCTTACACAATATACAATAGTCCCCTTTATTTAAATCCCGATACTCGCGTAACTGAACTCGCTTGGCGATTTATAATTAGTGAGTTTGTGACAGTAATTTTCAGACGCACGTTTCCGTTTTGGTGTTCACAAGCGACTGCCCGCCGATCGCCGGGTTCCGCGGTATTCATCCGCTTGCTGTTGCTAACTCGGGGCTCCCGAGTTAGCGCTAGCCCTACGCGGTCAGCGTTTTTGGTCGTGTCGCATTGCATCGGATGATCGGTCGTCCGATGCTATCGTCAGTCTTTTCGGCGGATGTGGATTTTACGTTTGTCGCTAAAGTCGGATTTCGTATCGGAGGCACTTGGTGTTGCCAAGTGAATTAATTACTCTTTACTTCGTTGTGCGCTCACAACATTCCTTCCCCCGCGGAAAAAGAAAAACTGAGGTATTCGAAGTTTTTCGTTATTTATTTATTAGTGTTTTTCTTTTTCTTGAGGGGTCACAATCTAATTTTCTTATATACTAATATGTATGCTGTGGTTTCCCCCTTGATTCTTAATGGTTCCTCTTTTTCTTTATTACATAAATGATTACCATTATAATGCTTATTACGGCTATAATTATGGTTGCGGAACCCACAGGATATACAATATTCTTATTTGCGAAAACGCTGGGTTGGTTATTTTTTACTTCCTTTTTGATTTTATCTAGGCTTAAGCTTAACTTTATTAATTCCGACGGATTTTTGATTACTGGTTCTAATTTTATTTCCTTTTCGGAATCTAATTCGTTGTCTAATGTTATACTTTTTTCTGGGGTATTGGTTACATTGAATTCTGGTAAATACATTTCTACATATTTAGTATAGATTCGGTTTTTAGTTTCTAAAATTATATCTGGTGTAGTTATTTTACAATTATCGCGTAATGTTATTTTTCCGGTTTTTTCAATTTTAATTTTATTTTCTGGCAACTCATTACATTGTATTATAATTTCCGATTTTTTTGGAGTGGAATATAACCATGTTTGAGGTTCGGCTAATGTTATCCAAAATGTTACGTTCGAAATGATATGACGTTGTCTACGGTTTTCTATGTATCTAGGCGCTTTTACATAAAGTTGCACCTCGCTGCATTCGCAGTTACAAAATACACGGGAAAATATTGGTCGCATATAAATTTAGTAGTTTCTCGCGTACATTTATTTAAGTCGTTTTCTTTTAATGTTATATAGTTATGATTCTCTCGGTTTATTCCTAATAGTGTGTGTAAAGGTTCTAGTTTTAGTTCTAGTAAACACATTATGGTCGTTGTGTATTGGTACAGGTGTAATTTTTATTAGTTCGTATACCGGATATGCTGTTATAGGGAACGCGAGGATAGTGTATACGTTTAAATTGTCGTAATACGCGCTTACGCTTACGTATCTTTGGATTGTATTCCAGTTTTCGGTCTGGATTTTAAATGGAAAGTTTAATCCTCTGGTTAAGTGCGAGGTTGCTTCCTTTAATTCTACGATTATATTCTCTATTAGAAGCACGCGTGTAAGTAAAATGTTATTTGTTGTATATGTTAAATAGTCTGTAACATCGTTTATGTCTGTCGTGAGGTCAGCTAGGATAGCGGTTATCAATAATAGTTGTTCGTCTATTTCTTCTCGGTGTATGAATTTGTCTTGCAGTTTCCTTGTAACGTTGGCCAGTAAATTTTCGTTATATGAAAGTGTATGTTCTAGTCTTTCCATGTGACCTATTGTGGAGTTGATGATCTTCAGCTGGTTCTTCGCTGCGTGTTGTAGCGTTTGTTGTTGGTTATTCAGTATTTGTATTTGTTCGTTTATTGTTTTTGCATCTTCCGCATCCATGGTACCAAATAAAGTTTTACTTATTTGGCCGATGGCATCGATTACGCCTCGTTTAATTACTGGTGATTTGTACATCGTGTGTAGTTGTTCTAGGGTGTGCGTCATTCTATTGTTTTCTCTTTTAATGGTGCGGAGAGCAATCTGGCATGTCTTTTTGATGTCTCCCGTGGCATAATTGCAAAGTTCTTCGGTGTGTCTCAGATAGCTTTGAAGCTGTTGATGCCTAACGTTTAGTGCGGTTACGTCTATTCGTATCGCTAATTTCCACGTGGTCTTCGTTTGCTGCAGGTGTCCGATTCTCTTGAAATAGATACCTGGCTCGTTGATAAATTGCGTCACTTCGTACGGTGGTATGGGTGGTGCTCCTGTTGCGAGGTGCTGATATAGGATGAGCATCGTTATCCTGTAATAGGAGTACTTATCTTTACTTTTGCTGACATCGACTGTCAATGGACTGTTACTTTGATGTTGCTTGACGAGTCTCTTCAGTCTGAGTCTGTCACTGGTCTTATAAAGTTTCGTGCGTTTATCGTTATGTGCCCCCTCGAGCATTTTGTGCCGGTTCGGGCCGTGGTGAATCCCGAAGAGCTCCGGGCTGATGAGGAGGAGGAGGAGGGTGGACCTACTCTCCAGATTGAGCGTTTGGTGATACCTGATCCTCCGGTGCTCCCCCCAGGGGGTGGGGGAGGCCACCGGGGGCTTTTAGGAGTCCCTAGGAGCCTTCCCCACTACGGGTCTTGCGCACCCGGGTACCCGAGCACACCAGTACCGTAACCTTCGTTAGTCTTCGGACTGGCGGAGGCCGGGGAGCCTGTAATAAGGCTCGCGAGGTAGGCTTTCCAACAGCCGGTAGGGGATGGCGACCCTGACTTCAAACGCCCGGTCGACCGGGACCGTTAGGGGCTTGTTATGCTTCCACCGGCCACCAGGACAGGGTGGGCCTTCCTCCATTCCATTGCACGCCGGTGCTCCGGCAGGATGGAGGACAATCCCGCGACCATTGCACGCCGGTGCTCCGGCAGGTCGCGGGATTGCGGGCCCACCGGGGATGCCCGGGCCGCTCGGAATTGATCCGAGGTCGGGGCCGGGCATCCCGGGATAGGAGGACCCACCGGGCCGCCCGGACGTTCCCGGGTCAGGGCCGGTGGTGTCCTGCCGCCGGACGTAAGGGCCGTCGGCATGCGTAGGAGCCCGTCGGTCGGCGACCGCATCAATTGGGGAAGTTAGTGCCTGTGCTCTGTCCCCTCGCGGGCGGCGGGAGGCCGGGATCGAGTTTTCTCGGCCGGTCTCTTCGCTTGGCGCGCGGGGGGGGAATGGTGGGAGCTCCCCCTACCCAAAGTCGGCCGACGGGCGGCGGATTTAACGCTGGTTGCCCCGGCGGGTAAGGCGATGGAGGGGTTGCGGCCTCCTTCGCCCCAACCGTCTGGGGGGCCCCCTGCGTGGCGGCGCCCTTCGCGGTGCCTCTGGGTCGGAGACAGAGGACCCCCGAAAGCCTACGGGCAGCGAGGCAGTGATGCCTCCTGTCCGTGGGTAAGTAAGGGGCCTGGAGTCACGTCCCCGATGAGGATTCCGGGGACAATGGCATAGGCCAGCCCCCCGGGGGAACTCGGGGCCCGGCCAGTTTACGGACTGGTCGGTGAGGGCATGCCCTGGCTGGCATAGCCGCGAAGGGTTAGGGTTTAAAACGTAATGCAGAGTTTAAATTCTGGGGGGGGGGGTAATGGTAAAAGAGGCGGTACGGCGAAGAGGGCGAAGAAGTTGAACCCTACGGGCAGAGTTTCCAAGCCGGACAAGCAAAAGGTCAAACCTCTTGCGAAGTTATTGGCGGGTTACTATGGTGACTATGGGGATGAAGACGCGAGTAGCACCTGCGACGAGGATGGCCCGGAGCAGGAGAGCTATCTATGGCGTCTCAGCAAAGAGGAATTGCTTGCTGGTGCGGTGGCGGCGCATCAGGCGCATCTAGCTCGTGGGGGAACGAAGGCTTCCTCGCAGCCTCTGGTGGGAACTAGTGGCGTAGGAGGGAGTCACGAGAAGGTAATCGGTCACGAAGTGAGGCCTCTTACAGCTGAGGAACGTAAGAGGATGGAGGAGTTGGATGCGGAGAAAGCGGCTCGTTTGCAGGAAAGGAAACGGCTTGAAGAGAGGATTTGATTTGTTGGTGAGATGGAGTATAGCGAGTTGAAGGATTTCACGCCGAGGGACTTGGAGGATAGGGCTAAGTTCCTGTTTGAGAGGTTGAAGGCGGCTCTTGAGAAAGGCGAATTTTACGATGGTTTTGCCATCGATGTGAAATGCATCGATGATATGGTGAACCAGCTAAGAGGAGACTGTGAACAGAAGGAAAGGCTCAGGTATAGATTGGAGAATAAACTGGTGGAGACGGAGAGTAAAACGAGCCAGTTGATCAAGACGAGGCTAAATGATATGCGAATAAAAATGGAGGAAAAGTGTTTAGAAATGGTGAAACATCAAGTGATCCTTATAGAGGGACAGTTTAAGGCTCAACTTGATGCGGAAAAGGAGAAGAATAAATTGCTGAAGGAGATGTTAGCTGAAAGAGAGAAACAGAATGAGCTGCTAATGAGTGAGAGGGGGTCTCTGGCGATTGCCGGGAAGACGTCTACGCAGATGGAGGTAGAGGTGACTCCTAAGGTTTCCTCCTCTACGCAAACTGAGGAGGAGACGCGGGTAGTTTCCGCTAATGAAGAAGGAAATCTTAGGGATGTCTTGGTATCCCTAGAAAAGAGGATTACTTTGCTCACAAAGAAGGTTAACGCGATGAAAAGTACGCTGGTCTCCCCGGCCGCTACAAGTAAGACGGCTGAGACGAATGTCTCCTATAATCAAGCGGTCGGGAACAGGACTGTCGTAGCTGGGGGGAGAGGTGCTGGTGAGAGAGGAACTCCCAGGCCTCTTCAATCTTCGGCGAGAGGGGCGGTAGCCTCAGCTGGTGCTTCACGGTCTTTTGCCGGGGTGGTGCGGGTTGGGGCGACGAGTGACCGTCAGAAGGGCGTGAGGGAAGGGGATGTCCCTTCGGGGGCTTCCCCTAACCTTGCTAAAGCGAAGGTAAATGGCGGTAAGGGTAGGGCGAGGGTACCGATCCCTCCGAGAACAGCGGCCGTTGCGGTAACGGTGCTGCCGGATGGGCCGGTTACCTACGCAACAGTGATGAGAACCGCCAAGGAGAAGATCTCCTTGGCGAAATTAGGGATAGGTAACATGCAGTGCAAGCGCGCTGCTACCGGGGCCCTCCTATTGGTGGTTCCCGGCGAGGAGTCTGTCGCGGGAACGGACCGTTTGGCGGCCCGCCTCCAAGATGTATTCAGAGGTGTGAATGTAAGGAGGAAGTAAGGAGGGCGCTGTCCGAAGTAGGACAGTGCCCCCTTGGGGAGATTAAGACCGGTATGACCCGGAGGTCTCCCCGGGGCACGTGCTCTTTATGGGCACAGTGTCCCGTGTCGGCTGCCCATACAGCCGTAAGAGAAGGAGGCCTCTGCGTGGGCTGGGTGAAAGCCCACGTCGAGGTGCTGCCCCCCCGCCCCTTGAGGTGTTTTAAATGCCTCAGGGTGGGGCGTACCCGCTTAGGGTGCACCTACCCGGTGGACCGTGGTGACCTGTGATACAAGTGCGGGGTTGCGGGCCATCGGGCTGTCCTGTGTCCGGCGGCCTCCCCGAGATGTCCGTTGTGTGCGGACTCGGGGGCGCCTGCTGGGCACTGGATGTGGGGGCGGGGTGCAGAGAGGTAGGAGACGGGGGACGGGGGCCGCCGATCACCCGGGAGAGATCCCGGACGGCGGTTCCTCCTCCCCCGAGGAAGATGACTTACAAGGGAACGGTCGGGGGTGTCCGAGACCGATTTGGATGCGCTTTGGATATGTTGTTGAGCATCAAAAAATATTAGACTCGTATTTTTTTTGCGGCTTATCTCGACGTTTATTGGTCGAAAAAACCCGATTTAGAACCTACTCGATTTGGATGCGCTTTGAATATGTTGTTGAGCATCAAAAAACATTAGACACGTGTTTTTTTTGCGGCGTATCTCGACGTTTAGGGGTTGAAACAACCCCTCGAAAATAACGGATTTTATAGTTTTTAGCGAATATCTTCAAAAATATAAGGCGTATGAAAAAAAGTTTGGTACAAAAGGTTTATGGCTTTTTGTGCTCTTTACAATGGCGTAATCAGATTTTTCAAATTTGTCACATTTTTTAATTTAACCCCACCCCCACCTATTATTTTTGCCAAATATAACAATTTTTCCAACGCAAATTTAAGAGCGTCAAATTCCAAATACATCCATGTGTATTTTTATTATGATACCATTATTAGATTTTTGGCAAGACGAGATGATATGTGGTATAGGCGTCGCGCTGTAGGTAGGTGTTGCGTTATTTCTGTTCAAGTTGCGCCGTACGCTTAAAAATTTCCATTTCAACTCCGGGATGACCGAAAGCGCTGATGCGAAGGCCAGCGCAAGGCTATTTCGAGAGTCCTGGACTAGCAACGGAATGTCGACTCCGACATTATAAATACCGCCGAATTGTATCGGGCGAGCAGTTGCAAATTGGAAAGAGACGGTATCAAACCTAACAAAGACCACTCCATTAATTATAAAGTGCGTATTTATTTATATAATTAAAGTTCGAGACAAATATTTAATTTTAATATCTTTCAGAATGAAGTTTAATCCATACAATGTAATAATGCTACTTTCTGCAACTTTCACTGCTTTCAACTATTCACCAAGTCCGACAACTTCGGAGGAAGAAGAAGTAAAAGAAAACATTGAACGTATACTGCTTGACATACAAAACCAAGAATTTGACGAAGAAGAGGAAGAAACTTTAGGTTTTTATGATATATATGAGATTCCAGAACCGGAAAGAGTTGATTTATTTGAGGAAGATGATGGTAAAGTATATCTTCCGGAAGAAGTTACTTGCAGCTCTGTTGAGGCAACAATATCAAGTGACTATAAAAGGCAAGCTGTGGAATACTGGAGGAGTGGTAAAACAAGGGGAAGATCGCTTGAAGGAGTTAAACGAAGGTACAAAAAAGTTACATCAATACGACAACTAGCACGATGGGAGAGCCAAATTAGTGAAGGTGGTAGTAGAATGGAAAAATTAGAAAAAATTTCTGCATACACATTAAATTGTTTTAATGAAGCTCTTGAAAGAGGAATTATTATTCATGATATTGACATCGCACGATGGGCTTCTCGGGCACAAGAAGAGGAAAACAGGACTCTCGAAATAGCCTTGCGCTGGCCTTCGCATCAGCGCTTTCGGTCATCCCGGAGTTGAAATGGAAATTTTTAAGCGTACGGCGCAACTTGAACAGAAATAACGCAACACCTACCTACAGCGCGACGCCTATACCACATATCATCTCGTCTTGCCAAAAATCTAATAATGGTATCATAATAAAAATACACATGGATGTATTTGGAATTTGACGCTCTTAAATTTGCGTTGGAAAAATTGTTATATTTGGCAAAAATAATAGGTGGGGGTGGGGTTAAATTAAAAAATGTGACAAATTTGAAAAATCTGATTACGCCATTGTAAAGAGCACAAAAAGCCATAAACCTTTTGTACCAAACTTTTTTTCATATGCCTTATATTTTCGAAGATATTCGCTAAAAACTATAAAATCCGTTATTTTCGAGGGGTTGTTTCAACCCCTAAACGTCGAGATAAGCCGCAAAAAAAAAATACGAGTCTAATATTTTTTGATGCTCAACAACATATCCAAAGCGCATCCAAATCGGTCTCGGACACCCCCGACCGTTCCCTTGTTAGTCGTCTAAGTGGTGCGGGCTGGTGGGGGGCTGGGGTGGATTCCCTTCGGGGTTCCGCCACGGGTGCCCCCTCCCGGCTCGCTGGGGGTCGGGATCCGGGGATACGTCCCTGGGTTCGGGCCCCCAACCACCCTTGCGGTGGCGCGGCGGGGAGACGGCCGCCAGTGGCAACACTGGCGTGCTCTCTCCTCTGCCGTACGGGGTGCGGGGGGCGCGGGTGGGGTTTACCGTGTCCCTCGTGGCCGATCCTTCGGGGTCGGCAACCCCGAATAGGTGGGTGGCGACTGGGGTTAATTCCCCCCAGATCGCCACAGAGTAATTGTTCCGAAAAGGACGGACGGGAGGGGGGGAGTGACTGGTTGCCGTGGTTCGCTGCGGCGCTCCCTGATCTCTCTCTCTCCCGTCGGGACGGTAGGTTAGCCTCACACCGGGAAGATAACATCCGGAAGCAATCATAGTAGGTATTCGGGGTCTTCCAATTTAAGGTGTGGAGTTGGAATTCGAGGAGTTTTAGTTGGTAGGCGATGGGCGCGCGCTTCAATGTGCGCCCGTCGAATCCAACACTCCCCCTGCCTCTCCCCAGAGGTGGGGGCGTCTTTTGAAAATTTCCCCTCGTTAAAAAAAAAATCCTCCGGTGCTTGGTCTGGGTCGCGGTCGCTTTCTTGCCGCGATGCAAAACCGGCTGATTGAACTTGGCCGACCTCTGCCTCCGTACTTGGCCGATGCTCGAGTTTTGCTCGGGCGGGGTCAGAATCTGGCCATGCGTGAGATAGGCCGTGAACGATCCCTTGGCGATGATCCCCTGGTTCAGTACCTGCGCTCTCTGGCTATTGGCCTCCCTCGTTGCGCGCGGCTTATGGCCGCCCTGCGGTATCGGATGGCAGGTCGGGGGCATGGTGCTCCCCCTCGTGATTAGGGTAAGTTTTTTTTTGTATTTCCTTTAAAATTCTGTTACTATGCTATTTCTTGCTTTTGGTAAATTCCTTAGCTATTCCTATTGCTTATGCTTTTCCTATCTGTATTTCTAGTTTTCAATAAAAGCCTTCAACCGATTTGCGTGGACGCGTAACGTCTTTCGTCCTTTTTTAATTATATAATTTATGTCATTAATTTTTTCTATCCATTGCGCTTCTAGTTTCTTTGATCTTCCTCGTCGAACCGTTTCGTCATATAACAGTACTGGGTCTCCTGCTTTAAATGTTTCGATATTTGTTTTTTTATCGTACTGTTGCTTTGCCTTAATTTTTTCATGTTTGGTGTGTTCTCTAGCTAATTCGTTTGTTGCGCGTATTTTTTCTCGAAGTTCTTGTGCGTAATTGTCGTAGGTATATGTAAGTTTTGGCGGTTTCGTTAGGGCTGTCGGTAATATAGCTTGATGACCGTAAATTAATTCGAACGGTGTAAACCCTGTCGTGGTGTGAGGGGTTGTGTTATATGTAAACATTGCATAGGGTAGCCATTCATCCCAGTTTGTTTGATCTTCATTTATATAGTGTCTCAAATATTCGGCTAATGTGCGGTGCGATTGCTCCAATGCTCCGTTACTTTCCGGGTGATACGCTGTTGTTTGTATTTTTTTAATTTTTAATAGTTTACATACGTTTTTGAACATTTCGCTAGTAAAATTTGTACCCTGATCCGTGAGCACTTTCTCTGGTATTCCGTGTTCTAACACGATTTTAGTAACAAAAGCTTTCGCGACAGTGGCTGCTTCTTGATTTTCTACAGGAATTGCTTTGCTAAATTTCGTTAGGCTATCTTGGAAGGTCAGGATATATTTATTTTTGTTATCGGTAATAGTTAATGGTCCTACAATGTCAAGGGCGCATTTTTCGAATGGTTTTAATGGAGTATCAGTAATTGACAAAGGCATTTTCGTTTTCCTGCTTAATTTATTCTTTTGGCAGTATTCGCATTTACTTATATAGTCTTCGACATCTTTAGTAAGTCCATTCCAATTGTGGGTCAATCGGATTCGATTTATAGTTCTCGTGACTCCTTGGTGTCCTCCCATAGGTAGGTCGTGATATTCGCGTAATACTTGTAGTTTATCTTCTTCCGAGTATTTTCCCGGCATTTCTTCTTGATGCACGTTATTTACTTGTAAGTCCTCCACTATCGGGTTTTGACTCAATGCGTCAGCGTTCGCATTCATTTTGCCTGCTTTGTGGACGATCTCGTAATCGTACTCCTCTAGTTTAAGTCTCCATCTAATTAATCTGGAGCCGGGGTCTTTTACGTTAAATAGCCATATTAGTGGTCTATGATCAGTAATTATTTTAAATTTCGTTCCGTACACGTAAAATCTGAAATGTTTTACGGCCCATACGATTGCCAACAATACTTTTTCCGTCGTATTATAATTTTGCCCGCTTTATTTAATACTCTACTGGCATATGCTATCGGCTGTCTTGTCCTACTGTTCCTTGTGATAGCACGGCTCCGATTGCATAGTCGGACGCGTCTGTAGTTACTAAGAACTCTTGAGTAAAATCGGGGTAATTTAATATGGGTGCCGTAGTTAATTTTTCCTTTAATGTTTCGAAAGCTAGCTGTTGTTCGTCTGTCCAAATAAATTTTTCCCCCTTTCTCAATAATTTTGTTAAAGGTTTTGCAATTTTGGAAAAATTGTCGATGAATTTTCGATAGTAGCCGGCAAGTCCGAGGAAAGTTTGGACATCTTTTGCTCGTTTAGGTGTTTTACACTTTATTACTGCTTGTATGTTGTCAGAGTCTGGTAGTATTCCGTCTTCTGAAATAATGTGCCCTAAATATAACACTTCTGAAGTTTGAAACGATATTTTCGTAATCGTTGTAGTACTTCAATTAGACGCCTGTTGTGTTCGGCCAAGGTTGCTCCAAATATCACGATATCGTCGAGGTAGACGAGACATTTGATACCTTCTAATCCCATTAGTGCTGCTATTATAGCTCGCTGAAAAGTCCTTGGCGCGTTTTTTAATCCGAAAGGCATTCGGTTAAATTCGTAGTGTCTATTGGGAGTGGAGAAGGCTGTCTTCTTTTTATCTTTCTCATGCATCGGTATCTGATGGTAACCGGATGCGAGGTCTAAGGTAGTAAAATATTTTGCCTTTCCTAATTTATCATGTAGGGGAGACCGGGGCCTAACCGTCGCCGGGGTTGAACCGTCAAATCAAATATCTCGGAATCTGTATATTGTGCGAACTCGCTATTAACATTGTAAACGCTGCTTATGGTACCCATGTGACCAACGGAGTTTCGGCAGGTTACCTGCCGTGTTATGATTTTTACGAGGGCAAACGTGTTTTCGGAAGGTGAAAGTTACATTTTCTGCGCGTGGAAATTTTGTAATATCTGCAATAATATTTGCTCTCCAAATCTCGAGGTACGTGATTATAAAGAGTAATGCATGCTGAACACGAATCCAGTGTAGTTTTTTCATTATCGTTGATGTCTAATATTTCGTGGGCAATCAAACCTGAAACTTGTGTTTGGGGTTAATCCGTCAGTAAGCAGTCCGGGTGCATTTCCAAGGCATTTCCAGGCTCACTGCATATGGAATATGGATGAGACGGGAATTACAACCGTTCAGACACCGAATAGAGTCATCGGACGTCGAGGAGTGAGACAAGTCGGGCGAGTAACTTCTGCGGAAAGAGGAACCCTCGTAACTATTTTTTAATAACGTTTCGCATAAAAATTTTAAATAAATTTTTATATTTTTCTCTTAAAAAACAATTATTAAGATGTATCCTATCATTTTTCAGGATTAGATGTACGTATATGTATTGAAAATGCAGTGTGACGGTTAAACCCCGGCATTTTTGAGATTTCAATTTTTCCACCGTTGTCGTTTTTGCTCTATACCGGTTAAACAAAGCGACGTAGATAAAAATTTCCTATATAAATTTTGTAGCTAAAGGTTCACTCTTTACAGTGGTATACCACATTTAACTAAAATTATTTATTTTCTTGTTAAAAATCGGCACCGAAAAAAAACTGACGGTTAGGCCCCGGTCTCCCCTATTTCTGCAATATTCGGCAATGGGAATGAGTCTCCGATTGTAAGAAAATTTAGCTTGCAGAAATCTATAACAATTTGAAATTTTATTTTACCTGAGGCGTCCGGTTTTTTTAGTACTACTAGTATTGGAGAATTCCACGGACTCGTGCTAGGGCGGATAATTCCATCCTCGAGCATCTTGTTAATTTGTCGGTTTATTTCCTCCTTGTGTTTCTCCGGCAGGCGATAAGGCCGGACGTTCACCGGCGCGCTATCAGTACGCGTCGGGATCTCATGTTTCACCGCTGGGGTACACGTTAGTTTGTCGTTCTCTAAATGGAATACGTCACAAAAATCCTCGCATATTTGCTCTAACGTTTTTCTCTCTTCCTCATTTAAATGCTCCATTCTTAATTTACGACGTACTTTTTCGCGTCTTTCTGTGATGAATTCGCGCTCTTCGGTCGGCTGTAACGTAAGTATGTCGGCCGTGTCAGTCACCGGTGCCTCTTCTAGAGTTACATGCGGCGTGATAATTTCTACGGGCTTTTCCGTAACGTTTACGATCCTTACCGGACAGATAAAGTCTACCGGTTTTACCATGCAGTTGCCGATAAATACTCCCGGAATTACCTCTTCGCTCTTTACGATACCTACTTCATTCGTGTTGGTTATTGCGGATATTATGGTTTCGCTACGCGGGGGTAAGGTAAACTTTCGGTACGGCTGTAATTTAAATGTCGCGGTACCGATTTTTAATCGATTTTCAGCGTGATTGGGCACGGCTTGATGTTTTTTCAGGAAATCGATTCCTAGAATGCCTCCGTAGTCCATCGGGAAATCGTCTCGTACTACGTACATTGTATGTCGTATTATTTCCTTGCCTATTAGTATAGATGCTCGTATTTTCCCTAAGGTGTAGATCTAATGTCCAGTTACGCCGGTCAGCGCTATTTTCTTTTCTCGTATTTTAGTCGTGTCCTTTAGTTTTCCTAATTTTATGAAGGTGACGGCGGCTCCGGAGTCTAGCAAAAAATTTAATTTTCCCTTAGTTGCTTCTAGCATCGGGAGAGTAACGAGGTCTAGCTTAGAATTCTTATCTGCTCTACCTGTCACTTGAGCTACTCGGTACTCGAGCGCGCGTCGCGTCTTATTCTTTCTCTGTCTCTCTCGTTTGTCACTACCGCTGCTGCGGCTGCTGCTGTTGTCGCTATTTGACGTTTCCTCTTCTGACTCTGGGGTCCTATTTCCTCGACTCTTTTCGGTCACATTTATTTGTTTCCTTTCCCGCGGATTATATTTAGATGGGCGAGTCCGTTCTTTCTCGGGTCGTCCGTTAAGCGTCCAACAGTCCTCTCGTTTGTGCCCCTCTTTCTTGCAGTGAGAGCAATATTTCTCAACGGTATTTATTCCGCTGGGCTTTTCCGCCCTTGGCAACGGGAATCTACTTGCTTGTCGGCTCAAACGACAGTTTCTCCCGTAGTGGCCGGTCCTCCCGCAATTGTGACACTGTATCGTTGCGTTTTTTGAGTAACGTGCTTGTTCATTTAACTTAGTTCTGCTTGTCGCCTGTCCGCTTCGCGGGGATGGGCCCTTCACCTTCTCCTCGGCACAGGCGCCTGTTATCGCTTCCTGTAGCGTTTGATATCGTTGCGCTCTGACTACCATTTTAATGTCCTCGTGCAGCCCGATCTGGTAATTTTGGAGGGCCTGCACCTTTATACTATCGAGAATGGCCTTCTGCTGCTCTTGTGAGTACCCTTGGCCTTCCTCCATTGCTTCGTACAGTTCTCGCGCTAGCTTTTCTACGCGCCTCCCGAATTCCTGTGCGCTTTCTCCCGCTTTTTGCTTTAGGGAGTTAAACTCTTGCTGTAGGTGGGTCATACTGCGTTTCCCTAGATATTCCTTTTCCAGTTCGCGTTTTAACTGTTCAAAATCGTGGATATCGCGAGTATCAAAATCTATCATGGCTTTTCCTTTAAATTTTGTGGATAACATTGCCTCTAGGAGCAATGATTCATCCGCGGGCTGTATGTTTTTCATCGCGTAAGTACTTGCGTTTAGAAACTCGCGGACGCGCTCACGGGATTCCCCGTCTATCTCGGGTATCATATTTCGGGCTTCCTTTAGGCTAAGCCCTAGCACGGGCTAAGCCCTAAGCCTAAGCACGGGGTGATGTCCCGTTTGGTTTCGGAGTCGGTGTGCGTTCGCCCGTAGGTAACGTCCAGAGGACCCTGGCTGCGTAAGCGGCGACCTACTTCGTCGGGGCGATCGGGGTTACCGGTTTCTATCCTGCTTACGCGGTCCTGCATATCGCGCATTGCGCGAAAAAGTTCGACAGAGCGCTCGAAGTCCGAGGCCTCTAGCCGGTTCATGCGATCCTGCATGTCGCGCATCACGTTTAGGACGTCGTCGAACACGGAGTCTCGTGCTCCTGGACCTGTTCGCGCCGGCTCAGGTGCTCGGCTTTGGTCAATTTCGGACGGTCGCCTGTCAACCGAGGGTCGGGCTCGCGTTATTTCCGCGTTGACTCGCTCGGGTGTCGCCGGCATATCTTGAATCTCGTCGCGGGGTATATTGTCTTGAGCCGCTCTGCCTTGCTGACTCATAATGTCCTCTGCGGAATCCTCGTTAGGATCGAATACGCTGCTGTCGTATGAGGTGAGGGAATATTCTCTTCAATGAGAGATTCTGCTAGGCGTACTGTTTGCGACGTCTGAGTGTGCGTCTGTTTGTGTCGGGGTCAGTCTATTGTTGCCGTTATCGGAATTATTAACGTTATTTTCGCGCGCTAAACTTGCGTCAATTTCATTGAACGAAAACTCTCGCTCTACAAGGACGTTCGGGTGCAGTTCTAGTACCGGCGTGTTATCGTCTGTAAATCGCGAGTCTAGATTCCGTCGCACGCGGTCTAATACCTCGCTATCGACGCGCACGGGGCTTTGCGAGCTATATTCAATCGCGCGCCGTGCCGGCTCGCTGTGTAGGAACAACGCGTTTGGGACGGAGCGGAATGGGGTGATTTCGCCGTCTGACATTTATCGGCTCTCACTAGTTATGTTGTCGGCTTTCGCGATTCGTATTGCGTCGCTCGCGAAGTTTTACAATCGGTGCTCGCAATAATAAATTGTAACGGACTTACAGTAACGCCGTGTAACGCATCGTGTCCGTTGTCCGCTGAGTCGTTGTCCTGCAGGGCCGCTTCGCTGCTTCGCTTCGTCGCTGCTTTGCTGAGTCTCTGCTTCGCTGCTTCACTGCTTCGCTGCGTCCGCACAGTGGGCATAAAGTCGCTTTTTGTGGCAAAAAATCGTTCGACGGCTGAATTTTCAACCGATTGCAATGATTTTTTTTTAAATACGCGTTATTTACTGTACTATAGCGTAGACTTGCACATTTTTTGATATTACAATTTGTTAATAAACAAAAAATCTAAATTGTTGTATACTTTTTGACAAACATTTTTTGGTGTGTTCATAATTTCTTTAATCTTGATATAAGAGGGTTTTCGGGGTCGCTGATTAAGAAACCGTCAGTAAAACTTTAAAATTCAAAATGGCGAATCCAATATGACGGCCGTGAACTAAAAATGTAAGGACGAATTTCGTACAATTTAGTATACAGGGGTAATTATTAAAGGCAATAATTATAATATTTAAAAAATAAAATTAAAATGTACACTTTATAGTTTTATAAGAGTATCTGCCAAATATTCGCGTTTAGCGTTACCTGTAACTAAGGACGTTGACCTAACGAGCTTATTAGCGAGTTCCATTTTTGTTTCTTTTTGTTTTTTTTTACTTTTTTATTTTTTGTAGTTACCTTTTCTCTTTGTAAAAAACTGTACTTTTAATTATGTTACAATTATTTACATAGAATAAAGAAAAATTTATTTACATACTTTTTATTACATACCATAATTTTAATAATTTTTTAGCTTCATCCGATAATTCGTTATCTTGTTTGTCTATTTTCAATCTTAAACTACTGATAAGTGGATTGGATGATACTAAAAGATAATGAATAACGTCTTCATTATTATTGCGTCGAGATGACCATCTGCTACTGTGACTTCGGGCATGTCGGAATACTTTATTATTTGCCTCTTGCGCTTCCTCTGAATAGCGACCAATGGGTAAAAATGATGACGCTATTATGTCACCACCGTGCATTAACACTTTATGTACAGTTGGTGGCATAAAGTACCAACTGTATAAGTCAACATATAATTGAGCTGTTTCCAAAGCGTATTGATGGAATTTTACAGCATCAATTTCGTGACCGCTAGCGAGGACTTGCAAGATGATGCCAAACCGTGTCACTAAACGTTCATCAAGTTGGCAGATTTTTGCTACAATTTGCGGTTTAGCGAAAAAACGTCTAGCAGTATTCCCAGTATTAGTATTTCCTGCACCTTGTTTGACCATGTCGACATTGATGCCAAGAGCTTCTTTCAAAGAATATTGAATGAATTTCTTTCTATTCTGCTTGGCATTTTTATTTTCGTCGCCTCTGGCACTGCTTTCCTTAAAATCCATGTTGTAAGCAATATGGAGTAAGCACTCCATAAAACGGATTTTGCAGTGTAGAGTTGACAATCCCAATGTATAAAATTCTTTTTTTTTGTGGTAAAGTACTTATAATGTCTAATTTATTCATTTGTGTGGGTTTAGCCCCACATATATTACACGAGTTGCTCGATTTTTGATTAGTTATAACATTGCAGGTTTTTCCATCGATCATGGTACACTGTAAGTCATGAATTACAGAAAACGAAATGTTATTAACAGCTACATGTGTGGGATGAAGATTACCTATTTTTTCTGTATAATAATTGTACTCATTTAGGGAGTTGATCGCATTTTCAGTAATAAAATCAAATTTAATCGAGCGACAAAATCTGATTGATGACGGTCGATCGTTTACCCATATAATTTTATTTTCAAATCTAAGCTCCAAAGGGACAAACGATATAATAAACACAGACTGATCAGATGTATTTTGATGTTCATCAATGTCATTACACATTGATGCACCTTCATCAGTATTGATTACTTTGGAACTCGTTGTCTCCTTAGCAGTATCTTTGACCCTGTTCTGTTGAAGAACTTGTTGACTCGAAGCTCCATCCATACCCCATTTACTGTACAAAATTAATAATTTGTCTTGCAATGAGCCTAAAACTTCTGGAGCAATAGAAAATATTAATCGACGGACTGTATGGTCAAGTAATGATTGCAATTCGACGCTTGCTCCGTTATCTGTGACACGAATATCTTCAGGATAGCATCGCGTTTTTGCAGACAGAACCTTCGGGTACGGAGGATAGCTTTTATCGCCGAAAAGTTTTCCGCTGTAGGATCGGAGCGTATTATATTTTGATTTAGTCAAATCCAAATCCATGTACATTGCCAAAACTGTATCACTGAAGCGCTCATCTTCTTCGTTATCTTTGTTTTTTTTTATAGGTACAAGTGCTCTTTTATCATGCCCATGTCCTGCTGCTCTGTGTAATTCTTTCTGGCAAAACGTAGAACAAATTTCACTGATTCGCTTCCTTTTGTTCCTTTCTGAGGATTCTTCATAAGATACACAAGGGCGACCTTTTTTTTGGAAGACAAATCTGTTGAATCTGAGGCAGATGTTGAAGTGGTAGCAACCATTGATGTTTTATCTTCAATTTTAGACAAATTTGAAACAAAATCAACTTGAAATTTATTAGATAAAAAGCGTTTATATTTTTTCTCAAATCGCCCTCTCATACGAGATACTAAATTCCATTTACGAACATAAGCCGGTAAAAAGTTATTCGTAATTTTACTCCGAATTTGAGCAAGTTGATTTTGGTTGTAAGAAGTAAAATTGTTATTAATTTCATCCATTATTATTTCAATGTATTCTTTTTTCTTATTTTCATTATTCCATAACCAAGAACACAATAAATGTTGTTGAATTTCAAACTTCTCCATTTCTGTTATAAAATAACAACCAATATATATGTCAATTAAAAATAATCTGAAACCTGTAAGAGCCAGTTATAGACATCCAGAAATTTAGAAAGATTTTTTCATATTTTGAAGGCTGCTTTAATAGCAACGGGGATATAATCGCTGTGTGTGACCCGTGTGCGTGCGCGACTGTGTGCTGTTCAGCAGCTCGCTGCGTACGAGACAAAAACCGAATGCTGCACGCTTTTTGTCAAAAAGAGAATTGATACCGTCAACTTGTCAACTTGATACAAATGCTGCGCGAGCAGACGAAACCGTGCGAGTAGTTGACGGTATCAATTCTCTTTTTGACAAAAAGCGTGCAGCATTCGGTTTTTGTCTCGTACGCAGCGAGCTGCTGAACAGCACACAGTCGCGCACGCACACGGGTCACACACAGCGATTATATCCCCGTTGCTATTAAAGCAGCCTTCAAAATATGAAAAAATCTTTCTAAATTTCTGGATGTCTATAACTGGCTCTTACAGGTTTCAGATTATTTTTAATTGACATATATATTGGTTGTTATTTTATAACAGAAATGGAGAAGTTTGAAATTCAACAACATTTATTGTGTTCTTGGTTATGGAATAATGAAAATAAGAAAAAAGAATACATTGAAATAATAATGGATGAAATTAATAACAATTTTACTTCTTACAACCAAAATCAACTTGCTCAAATTCGGAGTAAAATTACGAATAACTTTTTACCGGCTTATGTTCGTAAATGGAATTTAGTATCTCGTATGAGAGGGCGATTTGAGAAAAAATATAAACGCTTTTTATCTAATAAATTTCAAGTTGATTTTGTTTCAAATTTGTCTAAAATTGAAGATAAAACATCAATGGTTGCTACCACTTCAACATCTGCCTCAGATTCAACAGATTTGTCTTCCAAAAAAAAGGTCGCCCTTGTGTATCTTATGAAGAATCCTCAGAAAGGAACAAAAGGAAGCGAATCAGTGAAATTTGTTCTACGTTTTGCCAGAAAGAATTACACAGAGCAGCAGGACATGGGCATGATAAAAGAGCACTTGTACCTATAAAAAAAAACAAAGATAACGAAGAAGATGAGCGCTTCAGTGATACAGTTTTGGCAATGTACATGGATTTGGATTTGACTAAATCAAAATATAATACGCTCCGATCCTACAGCGGAAAACTTTTCGGCGATAAAAGCTATCCTCCGTACCCGAAGGTTCTGTCTGCAAAAACGCGATGCTATCCTGAAGATATTCGTGTCACAGATAACGGAGCAAGCGTCGAATTGCAATCATTACTTGACCATACAGTCCGTCGATTAATATTTTCTATTGCTCCAGAAGTTTTAGGCTCATTGCAAGACAAATTATTAATTTTGTACAGTAAATGGGGTATGGATGGAGCTTCGAGTCAACAAGTTCTTCAACAGAACAGGGTCAAAGATACTGCTAAGGAGACAACGAGTTCCAAAGTAATCAATACTGATGAAGGTGCATCAATGTGTAATGACATTGATGAACATCAAAATACATCTGATCAGTCTGTGTTTATTATATCGTTTGTCCCTTTAAAGCTTAGATTTGAAAATAAAATTATATGGGTAAACGATCGACCGTCATCAATCAGATTTTGTCGCTCGATTAAATTTGATTTTATTACTGAAAATGCGATCAACTCCCTAAATGAGTACAATTATTATACAGAAAAAATAGGTAATCTTCATCCCACACATGTAGCTGTTAATAACATTTCGTTTTCTGTAATTCATGACTTACAGTGTACCATGATCGATGGAAAAACCTGCAATGTTATAACTAATCAAAAATCGAGCAACTCGTGTAATATATGTGGGGCTAAACCCACACAAATGAATAAATTAGACATTATAAGTACTTTACCACAAAAAAAAAGAATTTTATACATTGGGATTGTCAACTCTACACTGCAAAATCCGTTTTATGGAGTGCTTACTCCATATTGCTTACAACATGGATTTTAAGGAAAGCAGTGCCAGAGGCGACGAAAATAAAAATGCCAAGCAGAATAGAAAGAAATTCATTCAATATTCTTTGAAAGAAGCTCTTGGCATCAATGTCGACATGGTCAAACAAGGTGCAGGAAATACTAATACTGGGAATACTGCTAGACGTTTTTTCGCTAAACCGCAAATTGTAGCAAAAATCTGCCAACTTGATGAACGTTTAGTGACCCGGTTTGGCATCATCTTGCAAGTCCTCGCTAGCGGTCACGAAATTGATGCTGTAAAATTCCATCAATACGCTTTGCTCTTTTTGCTCTTTTCTTTCAGGCGAATACTCGTGACGGGAACGCACGTGACGGAGCGTTCTCCGATTGCCGGAATCCCACCGCTGCCACCAGTTGTTGTGCCGTGACTGGGAGTGGTCCGGCACAGGTTCCAGGAATCCAGGGTCGGGGAATAACGATCGTCACAATGCGTTGAACAACATAATAAACTATATTTCCCTTACACAATATACAATAGTGCCCTTTATTCAAATCCCGATACTCGCGTAACTGAACTCGCTTGGCGATTTATAATTAGTGAGTTTGTGACAGTAATTTTCAGACGCACGTTTCCGTTTTGGTGTTCACAAGCGACTGCCCGCCGATCGCCGGGTTCCGCGGTATTCATCCGCTTGCTGTTGCTAACTCGGGGCTCCCGAGTTAGCGCTAGCCCTACGCGGTCAGCGTTTTTGGTCGTGTCGCATTGCATCGGATGATCGGTCGTCCGATGCTATCGTCAGTCTTTTTGGCGGATGTGGATTTTACGTTTGTCGCTAGGGTCGGATTTCGTATCGGAGGCACTTGGTGTTGCCAAGTGGATTAATTACTCTTTACTTCGTTGTGCGCTCACAACAACGTCCTATAATCAAGACACCGTGCACATTATAACCAAGCTGAAAACAAGATTTCTGAAACCTTCAATAGTTTTGCCCATGGGTAGCCATGTTGTTTCTCCAACGCATTTGAGAATACTCATGCAAGAGGAATCCAAGCTAGAGCACGGTTTGGTTGAGTCTTATTTGAAAGCTGATGACAAAATGAATTTCAATGCTGCAGAGAAAATTATGTCAGTAAAGGTGTCACATCTATTATCCAATATACCTGGCGCTGCAGTTACGAAGATGTACCTAGAAGTTATGAGAAACATTTCTGATGCATATCTCCTAAAAAACCTTACTCCTTCTGAACGTATGAGTGCCATTTGGAAAAGTGTATTTTTTCTCCGCATTTGGAAGCGATGGCTTCAAGAAAATGATTACAGCACAAGTAAAAATTTCTTGACTACGTATACCTATCTATGTATAGTGGAAGTCGGCTAGAGGCTCTTTACCTTGGAGACCTGCTGCGGATATGGGTACGAACCGGCGCGACACCTCCACGTGGCCCTCTGCTGGATTTTCAAGGTCCGAGGGGAAGATCCGGACACCGCCTGTGAAAAGAAGGGAGACCAGAGCTTTTCCTACCATGGATCTTCAGTTTCCAACCATGTCAAGGATTCTTCCGTGCTATGAGGTCTTTTACAACTGTTTTTAGCACAGTTGTTAACTTTGATATGCTTGATCTCTTGTACAAAATCAGGAGAATCCAACTTAAGTTACACCTTATGCAAGAGCTGTCCTCTGATGTTGTTTTTCCAAGAAACAAACCAAATTTCTCAACTTTGCCAATATGTGAACTCCCTTGTGATAAAGATATAATTAAGTCAATTCAGGAGGCCAGAACATTTGCTATTTCTGAAGCTAGAACTCTAGGCATGAAACCAAAAATAAGTCAAAAAGTTCCTCCTCCTGTGCCTCTTCATCTCTACCATTTAAAACCTAAAGTCACTCAGGACGAGCCTATTTTGGATCTTACTGTGCCAGCAAGTGAAGAAGCAGACACTGAAGAAGACATATTGCTGGCAGATATTTCTGCTAAATAAAAAGCACAGTTGAATCTTCAAACTCCATTTGTAAATTGTGTCGACAATACTGGAAAAGAGATTGTTCTTTGCAAAACAACGCTTTGTTGGCTCCTAAGTAATGGTCACTCTAGGCTTAGTTTTGATCGTGTCCACAGGGTGAAGCAAAAAGAGGACAATTTTAATCCTGAAGGCCATTTGGAAACAATCAATAACGTATGTCACTGTGAGAATGTTCATCTGGGTGATTGATGTGCCTTTAACGATTCCGACAATAATTGTGAACTTTTAATTGAACGGGTCTTAAGTTTTTCTTACTTAACAGGAACAGGGAAAGCTATAAACTACTCAGCTACCTTTGCACCAACAAAGGATCCTTTAAATAATGCTAAGGGTATAAGATGTTTGTGTACATGGTTTGAAATATCTGTAAGTGGTGTTCTTATTCCGTCCAGAAAACAACATTCCTTCTTTAATTTGTCAAATTATATTTGTTCTTTGCCTCGCCCTTGCTCTGTAGACGGTAGTTTGAGGCTTAATGGTGATATTATGAGTAAGATCGATGAGCTTTTAGTAGCTGCCTCTAATTCTTAGTCATTGATTCCTAGTCTACTTTTGTCACCAATTTCAAAGTATTTATCAGAGATAATTAATAAGTAAGTTTTTAGTTGTTCTGCTGCATTTGTTTGACGTTAGTTAATTGCAGTGTGATTTTGTCTTTATAGTAAATTGACATTTATTACCATGAAGTAGCTAGTTTACCATGTGTTACATATCAAAGATGTTCAGTATTTAAATTTTCAATAGATGTTTGAAGACTAAGTTTTTATTTGATTTTAACTACTTGTGATATATTTTATTCTGATGTTTAAAGACTGAAAGTATCTCTATGTTTGATTTTGCTGTTCTGCTGCTTTTATTAAACATAAGTTTAATTGCAGCGTGTTTCAGAAGTCTATGTAAATTAACACTTGTTACAATATGTAGCCAGTTCACTAATGTATAAGTTACGTATCAAAGATGTTTAGTATTTAAGTTTTTCAGTAGATGTTTAAAGATTGCAAGTTTCTATTTGATTTTAACTACTTATACTATATTTTATTCAGATGATGTTTAAAGATTGAAAATGTCTCTATGTTTAGTTTTGTTGTTCTGCTGTTTTAGTTTGACATAAGTTTAATTGCAGCGTGTTTCAGAAGTCTATGTAGTAAATTAATAATTGTTACTACTTGTAATCAGTTTCCTAATGTGTAAGTTACTTCAGAAATAAAAATTCAATTTTCAAAGCTTGTTTAAAAGTTACCTTTATTGCCCTACTTTTCTTTTGCATTACAAAGTAATAACTAGAGCTGTTTATTGAGTTTCTTGAGTTATCTGTTATAGTTTTTCTACTACGAAAAATAGAAAAACCTGCAGTAGATAACTCAAGAAACTCAATAAACAGCTCCAGCCGTTACTTTAGACTAAATGTCTAAAAATCCCTAGAATCCTAGAATGAAAAATGTTGCGCCAGAAGATTTTCAAAGTCTCAAACTAGTATGGTGTTGAGAATAGCAGCGTTAACGATTTCATCAAATAGTGATAAGATACACATGCTTATCTTGCTAAAAAAATATTTATTTACTTCTAAATAATTCTACATTCAGTTCTAATAAGATCACTTGATTTCCTTGTACACTGAATCAAATAGGAAAGCATGGAATTAAGAAATTGGACAGCAAGTTGTGATGCAAATGCAATTTAGTCTGGCCCTCGGTCTGGCCTTCTACAACTTGCGCGGCTACAGATTTTGAAAGGCGCAGAAATTCGAATCTAATAGCGAATTCGGGCGCTTGCACTAGTGCACACTGAGTGCGCACTAAGGCTTGTTTATAATCTATTCTTATATTTAAAGTCGCTTAAATACACATTTAAAAACTTTTTAGCCAATAAAAATAGTGTACCAAAGTAGTAGTGCACCAAGTGTAGATATTACCAAAGTAATATCTATATGGATGCTGTACAAATCATTTTATAGACTAAGAAGTATTTAAGATGATCTGTAAATATAATAATTGATTAAGAACAAGCCTTAGTGCGCACTCAGTGTGCATTAGTGCAAGCGCCCGAATTCGCTATAACCCAGTCAGGAACAGCAGATTAGGTTTGAATTTTCATACATCAAGAAAGAAAACGGTTTTCAAAAAAAATAAAAAATTAACACGCAAATACAATTAAACGCATAAAAACGCTGATTTATCTCAAATAAAGATAAACTTAATGTAAAACGTTTGAAATCCTCTAAAATTCTCTTGAATTCCACTGAAATCTACTTGAATTCTTTTGAAATCCACTTGAATTCTTCTGAAATCCACTTGAAATCCGATGAACTCCTTGAAATCCGTTGAAATCCGCTGAAATTTGATGAAACCCGCTGAAATCCTTTCCCTCTGAAATCCGGTGTACAAATTTTTTTCTAGTTGTGAACCCCTCGTCCCTAGCTTTCTTTATTATATCAGCATATGTCATATTCGAATCCAGACTTGTGATCGATATAGCTGTTGTACGGGGGGGGGGTCTACGCCGCTCTCACGAGCACCCACCCTCGCTGCACTACCTGGAGCATTGTTTGCGGACTTTTCGGGCCGGAACGAAGATTTCCGAGGCTTATTCCCTATGCTCCTGTTGCCTGGAGGTTCATCGGAGTGCGCCGCTAATCTGGATCGTAATTCACGTCTTCGATCGGACAGTTTCGCTATCCGATCATTGATCTGATCAATCTCTTGACCAGGATCGATATGGTCTTCCCGATCGTCCGCCTGAGTGGGAATGTATCCAGCAGAACGACGAATCTTTCCCAACTTCGTTCCGCTAGGAGGGGGCATCCGCCCGCGGTCGTCAGCAGCGGAAGTGCGTCCCACGTCGCTATCCCAGCCTGAGGGCGAATCCGTGCCCGACTCGCCCGAGACTAGTGTTACCTTCCCACGGAAACGTTCCTTACTGATGATTTTCGGGATGGCCCTCGGCTTCCTTTGAGGGAGAGGAGGGAACTCAGCATCCCCGGACCATTCCCGAGAGGTCATGCCGACCCCCGCACGTCGCCCAGGTGATAAAGGCGAGTCCACCTCTTCAACCTCCGTAGACGGGGGCGCCGCCGCCTTCCGAGAAGGGGCGTTCGAAGATCCACCCCCGCGAGAAGTCCTCTGATCGGCGTTGCTCTCCAGAATCGATATTCTTTCGCGGAGACTTTTGATTTCCTTTTTTAGTTCGGAGTTCTCCTTTTCCATCAAGGTCTGCTCCTGCCTTCTTATATCTTCCTCCCTTTTGGAGGCACGGAGTTGCGCTGAGAGGTTGGAATTCTGCACCTTCATTGAGGAGATGTCCCCTGCAGAACCTCTCCAAACGAACAGTAATAATTTCATGTACATTGATCAGACCCCTTTTAAGAGACCCACTGAGTGGCCCTTGGAGTCTCTGACTTTTCGTTCTGATCTTATCCATTTTGTTGACACATTCTGATGCGAAGTCGGACAACTTCTCCGCATCGAATCCACGTAATTCGTCCGCCACCACAACCTCAATGCGGGTCTAATAAGGGTTTCATCACGGGAGTAACCTTCCCGCCACTGGTCCTAGTTGACCTACGCTCTACGGTCAACGTGACGCTACAAATGCTTTGGAGCGTTCTTCTTCTCCTTCTTTCTTCATTGAAAGAAAAGAGAAGAGGAATGCTTCGAAGCATTTGTAGCGTCACGTTGACCGTAGCCCTAGTCTTCTTTATAGGAGTTGACTTAATCTTCTTTATAAAGACCTTGGCCAGGGGCGAAATATCAGCAGAGTGGGGGGACACCTCCGCCTTTCTTTTCCCCTTCCTGCCAGGTGTCCGCGAAACGGAACTCTCCTCCGATTCCTCACCCGAATCGGAAATCAAAATTGGGCTCCTATCCACCAAAGTATTGTCTGCGTCTACGTTATCCTCACCATCGTGATCATAACTGCCATATAGTATTGTTTTAGCCAACGCCGGAGCAGGATCGCTCTCCGATAGCAGGCGTGTCGCATGAAAGTCAGTCCTTGACGGCAAACGTAGCACGTGATCCGGAACCGGAGTGATTTTGGATCGACCAGAATATATATCAGCCCTTATAATATGTCTACGCTTTGCAAGTTTTTGCAGCTGATCTCTGATTGCCTCCTCTTCGGGATCGTCAGTACCCAGCTGTCGCGCGCGTTCTTCGAGTTCGGACATCCGGCTATTGATGCTCTCGATTTCCGGCGTCATGACTGGAGAATACCGAAAGCTCTTCCTAGAGAGATTACTCTTTCTTTCTACGGTAGCCACTTCGCCACCGGCGCCCGCAGGCAACGCCGGTGGTAGCCCTTCGCACGATAACGACGGGCTCCCCTCAGGGACGATAGGGGAAGCGCGCCGATCACTGGGGGTCCGATCCCCCTGTGTCGGTAACAAATCTTCATTTTTGTCTGACATGTCCATAGTAAATATTGGTTTTTGATTTGGGGTGGCCTTCCCCAAGGACGTTGCCCTCGCACAAGTGTACTCCGCCCAGAATACACCCGCTTACTAATGATGTTAATTAGAAAGATATAAATTCCCGCGCGGAAAGGGCAGTACGCAGAATGATCTAAATTGAGCTCGTATCTCGAGCACGTACTTACATAGGCAAGCTGTACTTGTCATACAATATGTATATTTTACGCATACCTATTATCTACTCTAGTTAACGCAATATAGTAATAACAAACATCATCAATAATCTTCGGTTCGCTCAATTTTACGCATCTGCTATTAGAGCTACATAAAAATCAGCCCTAAGCAAGAAGTCCCTATATGGGCCTAAAAGCCAGCTATCATATAGCTATACGATCAGAGTTTATGCAATTTCATGTACAAGTCTAATCTCGATCTAACCCTAATTATGTTATGATAAATAATTAATTAATAAACGTGATATATGTGATATATAGTACACACTTACCTAGCATATAATTTCGAGAAATTTGACTAAGCCTATCAGAATATGTAATAGACTATAAAGACAAACCTCATGTGATCTTCGGTTCGCTCAATTATACGCAGGTATTAGAGCTACATAAGAATCAGCCCTAAGCAAAAAGTCCCTATATGGGCCTATAAGCCAGCTATCATATAGCTATACGATCAGAGGTTATACAATTTCGTGTACAAGTCTAACCTCAATCTAACCCTAATTGTATTATGATAAATAATTAATTAATAAACGTGATCGTTCGCGCACGCATAAACAACGCCAATCTAACCTAGTACGATAGACAATAATAGTGTTCATTTACTTTACTTACTATTATAGTCGTAACTTATTTATAATCGTAACTTGTTCAAAATGTGGTGCATACATGTATAAAGTGTATATACAACAATAACATAAACATTGACGAAGAGATTCTATATTTATTATAAAATAAAGAAAAAGATATACAAATTCAGTTTATTTATTTGTTTATTTCTTTTCCCAATGAAAGCTGAAATAAAGTATATTGTTATCCAATTGCGCATCTCAGCGCGCTCGCACAGCCTAGGCATAATAGCCTTTATCTTATTATTTGTGACTTATTTAGGCTGCGGTCCAGTTGATGTTTCTAAATGTTATGAACGCTACGCTCCAAACGCTACGCTCCGATTGGTCCACTTAAGTTACGAATGTTGCAGTTGCTACGTAAATGGACCAGATTGTAGCACTTGTAGCGCCGTATAGATTTCTTAATCTATAACGAAATATCATCTTATTAACCTAATATACTTATTTATTCCTTAAGAGTCGGCAGGAGACCCAGGCAAACTCAGGTGCACTCAGGTGCACTGTATGCACTAAGTGCACGTTAAACTGCACTTTAACTCCGTATTTTATTTATTATAAATTTTTAAGAGCAAAAATGCAAAATCGGGCTCTGTAGCTGACTGCATTATTATATATAAAGAGTATATAAAAAAAAATTCACGAATCTATGTAACTTATTTTATGAGAAATCTTGTTATTACGAATTATGGATTCGTAATAACAAGATTTCTCATAAAATAAGTTACATAGATTCGTGAATTTTTTTTTATATACTCTTTATATATCTAGCGAAACCGATAGCGAAACCGACATCGAAGGATCAAAAAGCGACGTCGCTATGAACGCTTGGCCGCCACAAGCCAGTTATCCCTGTGGTAACTTTTCAGCTGCGTTATTCTTTGACAGATGTACCGCCCCAGTCAAACTCCCCGCCTGGCAGTGTCCTCGAATCGGATCACGCGGGAGTATTAACGGCGATCGGCCGCGAGGCCTCACGCCACTCTGACACGCTTGGCTCTAGAACACCGTGACCGCCGGGGCACAAAGCCCTCGGGGCACGCGCTCCGCCTAACCGAGTAAGTAAGGAAACGATGAAAGTAGTGGTATTTCACCGGCGATGTTGTACGAATTATGGATTCGTAATAACAAGATTTCTCATAAAATAAGTTACATAGATTCGTGAATTTTTTTTTATATACTCTTTATATATAATAATGCAGTCAGCATGATTTTGCATTTTTGCTCTTAAAAATTTATAATAAATAAAATACGGACTCGCAGCGAGTCGCAGCTAAGGTCGCCTTCTTCTTCAGTTTTTTTTCCTGGCACCTCCGCCACGAAACACGTCCGAACACGCTCGCCACCAGTTCGCGAATGTTAACGGTCGCCGTGTGCCTGTGAAAATATTAAATTTTCCGCCATATATCTTGAACGCTCCCGCTAACCCACCTCCTGAGGTGAGGCAGTTGGAGCGAAACGAGATCGAAAACAATGACGTCATTGATGACGTGTTATATCTGCTCAGAGCCATTTGAAGCGCCAAGTGGACCATCCATAGTGCCGCTACGAATGCTCTGTAGCGTTTGAAACGTCATCTGGACCGCAGCCTTAATTTAACTTATTTATGTTTCATGTAAAATGACGGACGTCGAGCGCACTGGCAGAATCTCTCCATGTTTGCACGAAAACGTTGACAACGTCAACGACAAAAACAATACCCAACACATATGCAATACTTATTGCAAACCAACCATGTATCCATTCATATAAAATCGAATGTAATTAATATCCAGTATGAAATAAAAGGTGTTTATAGCAGTGATTTGTAATATAGTATCACCCCAATAACCAAATATTTAACTAAAGTGTGAACGTGCAGATTATAAATTGATATTATATGGCTGGTCAATGTGACATCTAAAGTACGCGTAATCGGCCGAAACTGGTACTCAAAAAAAGAATATTGCAAACATACTTGCAAAAAATGGTCTATTTAATATTACTCTATATATCTAAGCGTATTTCATTCCAATATAGACAACATAACTGACGTCATAAAATATAGTATCTAAAATATACACAGTAGACTATATATGACTTCCAAGAAGGGAATGTTACGTAAATATTTATACAGATGGTTTATTTAATGGTATTTTAGATATTTAAGAGTATTTTAGCCGAGAATATGGAGTACCAAACGTAGTTGTCAGAAGTAACTTGGTGTCACAAAATGTGACATGTAAAGTACACTTAATTGGCCAAGACTGGCACTCAGAATAAGAATATTGCAAATATATAGGTACAAGAAAAGGTTTATTTATTATAACTTTATACAGGGTGAATCTTAATGGATGCACCAACTTTTTACCATAGGAGATGAGTTACCGACCGCAACTGTAATGAACTGAACGATCCATAGGTGACACCAGCTTGAATCGACCGCTTCGATCGACGAGTCCGAGGTGATGTACAGGCAAGTTAAAAACTGTGAATCAAATAACGTATATCGTATGTACATACTTTTCTAATATATCCAACTATCTTACGCATTTTTCTTTTTACATATAATTTTATTTAATAACACGATTTCTTATTATTCTCCATCTATGCGCAACGTATTTACCGCATGTACTACGTTTACGCGAGCGTTACTTTTGTAGTAACTTACAATAATTCACTCGTTTACGCAGAGTAAATTATCGTAAGTTACTACAAAATTTCCTTTACGCGAAGGAATTATCGAAAGTTACTACAGAAGTAACGCTCGCGTAAACGTAGTAATATAGTACGGGATCCGGCCGCGTGATTTATACGTTTATCTGTTATTTTATCGAAATGCGATTTTAATGGAAGATTACATATCAGGTCATACATCGCGGCCGGTGTGCCTAGCAAAATCTTGCCGCAAGTACCCTCAATTAGATCTGTATTAATTAAATTTTTTAAGACAACTTCGTTCATTTGTTTGCGAAGTAAATGAAGCGTCATCTGAAAGAGAGTGATCTAAAAAACTTGAAAAAAATAGGTTCCCACCTCTCAGTCTGCCGCAACCTCCTGGAAGCCAGATGCAAAAAAGTTCTTTTTTGTTAATTATCAACGTTCATCGTGTATCGAGACAATTTTTACACAAATTGAAGCTAAATTTTTCCTCTACACGATGGAATATGGTTGCCTGCGTAAAAGCTGCCGCAACTAGTGGTTGCTAGCATTTGAATGACTCGCTCTCGCCTACGCGAGCTCTTCAATCTTACAATGTGTTACAATGGAATAATCACAGCAATTTCCTTAAATTTCTTTAATATTACAATAGTTCCTAAACAAGTTTTCAAAAATTCCTTTTATAAATAAATTCCGCCGCTCATTCGTCTTCCGACTCGTCTGAACTCGCAACATCATACTCCAAATCATCAGAATTATCATTCGCGTTTTCAGAACTTTCATTCATCGACACGCGCAATACATCTTCGACTTTCAACGGCGTTGGATACCCAACGAACCACGTTGGTTTCAAAAAACCATCTAATAACCAACCGCAATCTTCAGCGCGTAATTTAATACAACACGGATCTCTAGCATTTTGCCACATCGAATTTACAAAAATTGCGCGTGTCGATAAATGAAAGATCTGAAAACGCGAATGATAATTCTGATGATTTGGAGTATGATGTTGCGAGTTCAGACGAGTCGGAAGACGAATGAGCGGCGGAATTTATTTATAAAAGGAATTTTTGAAAACTTGTTTAGGAACTATTGTAATATTAAAGAAATTCAAGGAAATTGCTGTGATTATTCCATTGTAACACATTGTAAGATTGAAGAGCTCGCGCAGGCGAGAGCGAGTCATTCAAATGCTAGCAACCACTAGTTGCGGCAGCTTTTACGCAGGCAACCATATTCCATCGTGTAGAGGAAAAATTTAGCTTCAATTTGTGTAAAAATTGTCTCGATACACGATGAACGTTGATAATTAACAAAAAAGAACCTTTTTGCATCTGGCTTCCAGGAGGTTGCGGCAGACTGAGAGGTGGGAACCTATTTTTTTTCAAGTTTTTTAGATCACTTTCTTTCAGATGACGCTTCATTTACTTCGCAAACAAATGAACGAAGTTGTCTTAAAAAATTTAATTAATACAGATCTAATTGAGGGTACTTGCGGCAAGATTTTGCTAGGCACACCGGCCGCGATGTATGACCTGATATGTAATCTTCCATTAAAATCGCATTTCGATAAAATAACAGATAAACGTATAAATCACGCGGCCGGATCCCGTACTATATTACTACGTTTACGCGAGCGTTACTTCTGTAGTAACTTTCGATAATTCCTTCGCGTAAAGGAAATTTTGTAGTAACTTACGATAATTTACTCTGCGTAAACGAGTGAATTATTGTAAGTTACTACAAAAGTAACGCTCGCGTAAACGTAGTACATGCGGTAAATACGTTGCGCATAGATGGAGAATAATAAGAAATCGTGTTATTAAATAAAATTATATGTAAAAAGAAAAATGCGTAAGATAGTTGGATATATTAGAAAAGTATGTACATACAATATACGTTATTTGATTCACAGTTTTTAACTTGCCTGTACATCACCTCGGACTCGTCGATCGAAGCGGTCGATTCAAGCTGGTGTCACCTATGGATCGTTCGGTTCATTACAGTTGCGGTCGGTAACTCATCTCCTATGGTAAAAAGTTGGTTCATCCATTAAGATTCACCCGGTATATCCAAGCATATCTCATTCCAATATAGACATCATAAAAGGTAGTTGGCAGGAATAACCTGATATCATAAAATGTGATATCTAGAATGTACACAATAGACTATATATGACTTCCAATAAGGAAGTGTTACATAAGTATTTATACAGATAGTTTATTTAGTAGTATTTTAAGTATTTAAGAATATTTTAACTGAATATATTGAATATTAGATGTGGTTGGCAGTAATAACTTATTGTTAGTGTCACAAATGTGACATATAAAGTGCACTTAATTGACCAAAACTGGTACTCAGAAGGAGAGTATTGCAAATATATTTACAAAACTGATTTATTTATTGTTGCTTTATACATCTGAACGTATTTTATTCCAATATAGATTAACTCATAAAAGATAGTTGGCAAGAATAACCTGATATCATAAAATGTGACAGCTTTTTTTTATTTCTTTTTTTACGTGGGGGAAATCTTCCACTACTGGGATCCCAGAACCCGTAAAGAGCCCTGGTTTACCCAGTAGCCCCCCGAAGGGGGAAGACCCCCCCGCCTCGGGGGAGAGGCGAGGGGAGTGCCGGATTCCATGCATGCACATCGCTAACGATCCTGCATGCATGGCCTACCGACTAAAATTCCCACGAATCCCAACTCGACGCTTAGGGGGGGGAGACCCGGGAACAAACTTAATCATAACTTTCGGAATCCCCCCACGTCTATCCTGACGATACCACCTCGTGGGGAAGGGGGAGAAGCCCCCTCCCCCATGCCCATTTGGGCGGAACTCCACGTGGCGGATTTGGGGAGATTAACCCCAAACCCGCCACTCACCTCTCTGGGGGTGCTGATCCGAAGGTCAGCCGAGGACGCATGGTAACCCCGCCCATGCGCCCTCCCCCCAGGCGGCCGGGAGGAGAAAGAATCGTGAGACAAAACACCCTCCTCCCGCCGCGCCTTCCGAGGAAGGCTGGGGGGCCCAAACCTGAGACCTAGGTCCCGGGTCCCGACCCCCTGGCGGGCCAAGGGGAGCACTTGTGACAAAAACCCCGTAGGGAATTCGCCCGAGCCCCCCTCAGCCCGCAGTCTCGATGGCAAAATTGCCATCTATCTAGGAGGAAGGAGGAGCCACCACCCGAGTATCTCCTCCGAGTATTGGTGACCCCCGTCCCCCTATCCCTCTCGTGTCGCCGCATCCCGCCCCCCCCCCCCAGCCAGTGCTCAGTAGAGAGCCTCAAAGGGAGAGAGTGGCCAACTGGGTCACGTGACCGCATCTCTTCTGATTCGTTCGGGTAATGAAGAGTCTTGACCAATCAGAATATCGGTTTAGACGGTTATTTCCAGTAGATCATACATAAGTAAATTCTTGTTGTCTGACAGCCGCAAAACGTCTGATTCAGCTGATGGCACGTTAAATACACCCAAAAAATTAAAAGTTCGTATATATAAAAGTGTTATAACACTCGAATATTTCTATAAGTAATGCGTCGTCTACAATAGCAGTAAGAGTAGCGGATTAAGGCTGTAAGGCATCGGAATAAGCCGTCGTTTTCGGCTAATAAGGCGTAATCCCATAACCTAAATAGGATTGAATCATTTCGTTTACGGACTTATTCTACGCCTTATTAGCCGAAAACGACGGCTTACTCCAATGTCTTACAGCTTTAATCCGTTACTCTTACTGCTATTGTAGATGACGCATAATAATTATTAATCTTAAAAGAATATTTATCTCTCATTTTGATTTTACATACATATATAAAATAAGGTTACGAATATATATTTATATATTTACATATTTTTATGTTGTATGCATAGTTTAAAATGCCTAGCGGATGCTGTGCTCCGAGATGCACAAATTCCAACAAAGACGGATACTGTTTAACCACGTTAGACCAAGATCCAGAGTTAAAACAAAAATGGATTGATGCTGCGGGAGAACCAGATTGGCAGCCTTCAAAATCGGCTCGGCTGTGCGAGGTTAGTACTGTAACGTACAGTGAGGAGCATAAATGAGTTCCGTTACCCGGTGAGCTACGGTCGTAGCAGAGCGGTGCAGATGAGCGCGCTACCTCTAGGTCGGTTACCGACCTACTTACAGCCACGGTCGATAAAAGGTTCAAATACAGAACCGCGAACGCGTAAAAATGGTCAGTCACGCTGTATTGCTCGCGCGTGCATTTGATTAAAAGAACATTTTTAATACAATTTGATACACACAATTAATATTTATTACATACAATATAACAGTCATAGGTGATTATGTAATTATAATTGTATTATGCATCTGCAACTATTATTCCACCGACTAAGTATGTGTTTACTGGAATAATATAATTATAGATAATATGATAAATATAATTACAACATAATTACCTATAATTATTCTATTGTATATGAAAAATTGTTTCGCGATATTTTATAATTTTTACGATGTCGTATTATTTTCAGTATCTTATTTATAAGTAAATAAAATATTAAAATTAAAAACCAAGTAATGTTACGGCCGATATTCCGAGCAATATTAGGGTATTAATAAAAAGCTATATATACATTTTGAATTATAATTATCGAGTCAACGTTTCGACCTACTTGGTCTTTCTCAGGGCATTACATTCAAACTTACAAGTAATATAAATAAAAATAATTATAACTGTTAGAGTTCACATTATCAACACTGAAAATTATAGTTATCGCCGATGGAACGATTACGACACGCAAAAGAAATAAAGTCAAAGCCAACTTCGAATTAAACGCCGTCACAGGCCACATAATTACAATAATTGTTACCGATTACAATAAATCCTGATCTGAGTTGCAGCTGACGGAGATGCTAATTTCGTGCATTTTCTGTATATTTTAAAAGGGGCAGTCCTCTGTATGATCCTGGTATCAGCCATGCTCAACGTCGGAAATTGTCATGTCCAATATTAAATGGAAGTAGAGATCGGTTTTGCGTCAAGAACCTTTTAAAATATACAGAAAATGCACGAAATTAGAATCTCCGTCAACTGCAACTCAGATCAGGATTTATTGCAATAGGTAACAATTATTGTAATTATGTGGCCTGTGACGGCGTTTAATTCGAAGTTGGCTTTGACCTTATTTCTTTTGCGTGTCGTAATCGTTCATCGGCGATGACTATAATTTTCAGTGTTGATAATGTGAACTCTAACAGTTATTATTATTTTTATTTATATTACTTGTAAGTTTGAATGTAATGCCCTGAGGAAGACCAAGTAAGTCGAAACGTTGGCTCGATAATTACAATTCAAAATGTATATATAGCTTTTTATTAATATCCTAATTAATTAATATTGCTCGGAATATCGGCCGTAACATTACTTAGCTTTTGCTTTCGACGAGCGATAACACGTCCTAGTTTTTTATATTAAAATTAAAATGGGTAAATTAAGGATTAATCGGATACGAAATCTATTTTGTAATATTTTATGAATTCCTAGATTCTTCTAATTTCAACATTAAGTTTATAATGCGATTTTATCCATTTTTGCTTTTTACAAAATGTCTTTCCTAACATTGAAATATCTTCTTATATAAGAAGAAAATATTTTTATATGTAAGTGATGGTATCTCGTGTTTATGGTAATTGGAATTATTTTCTGCGAAAGAGAAGCCATTTTTTATGTGCTATAAATTGTGAAGAAGTATATAAAGTCTGCGATATTATCACGTAGCTGTTACCATTATTTTCACAAATATTATATTATTTTTATTTTCTTTTTTATACAAAAAATTAAGAATTAAACGGATAGAAAGATATTCGTAACATGATATATATGTTGTCGAGATGTTTCGAGTTTCGAGATGTTCCTTGTCTTAATATTTGGTGGTTCTGAAAAGAACCGATTGTTTTGCTTGGCCCTGGAGCGAATTTTAATAATCCGTCCAGTAATCATTTCTTTCGATAATATGATATATCGTGCACTAACATATAGCGTTTTCGATTTTCGATTTGTTGACTCGACCCGACTCGGGTCAGATTAAAAGATCGGAGAAATGATAATGAAGACGGATTATTAAAATTCGCTCCAGGGCCAAGCAAAACAATCGGTTTTTTTCAGAACCACCAAATATTAAGACAAGGAACATCTCGAAACTCGAAACATCTCGACAACATATATATCATGTTACGAATATCTTTCTATCCGTTTAATTCTTAATTTTTTGTATAAAAAAGAAAATAAAAATAATATAATATTTGTGAAAATAATGGTTAACAGCTACGTGATAATATCGCAGACTTTATATACTTCTTCACAATTTATAGCACATAAAAAATGGCTTCTCTTTCGCAGAAAATAATTCCAATTACCATAAACACAAGATACCATCACTTACATATAAAAATATTTTCTTCTTATATAAGAAGATATTTCAATGTTAGGAAAGACATTTTGTAAAAAGCAAAAATGGATAAAAATCGCATTATAAACTTAATGTTGAAATTAGAAGAATCTAGGAATTCATAAAATATTACAAAATAGATTTCGTATCCGATTAATCCTTAATTTACCCATTTTAATTTTAATATAAAAAACTAGGACGTGTTATCGCTCGTCGAAAGCAAAAGCTAAGTAATGTTACGGCCGATATTCCGAGCAATATTAATTAATTAGGATATTAATAAAAAGCTATATATACATTTTGAATTGTAATTATCGAGCCAACGTTTCGACTTACTTGGTCTTCCTCAGGGCATTACATTCAAACTTACAAGTAATATAAATAAAAATAATAATAACTGTTAGAGTTCACATTATCAACACTGAAAATTATAGTCATCGCCGATGAACGATTACGACACGCAAAAGAAATAAGGTCAAAGCCAACTTCGAATTAAACGCCGTCACAGGCCACATAATTACAATAATTGTTACCTATTGCAATAAATCCTGATCTGAGTTGCAGTTGACGGAGATTCTAATTTCGTGCATTTTCTGTATATTTTAAAAGGTTCTTGACGCAAAACCGATCTCTACTTCCATTTAATATTGGACATGACAATTTCCGACGTTGAGCATGGCTGATACCAGGATCATACAGAGGACTGCCCCTTTTAAAATATACAGAAAATGCACGAAATTAGCATCTCCGTCAGCTGCAACTCAGATCAGGATTTATTGTAATCGGTAACAATTATTGTAATTATGTGGCCTGTGACGGCGTTTAATTCGAAGTTGGCTTTGACTTTATTTCTTTTGCGTGTCGTAATCGTTCCATCGGCGATAACTATAATTTTCAGTGTTGATAATGTGAACTCTAACAGTTATAATTATTTTTATTTATATTACTTGTAAGTTTGAATGTAATGCCCTGAGAAAGACCAAGTAGGTCGAAACGTTGACTCGATAATTATAATTCAAAATGTATATATAGCTTTTTATTAATACCCTAATATTGCTCGGAATATCGGCCGTAACATTACTTGGTTTTTAATTTTAATATTTTATTTACTTATAAATAAGATACTGAAAATAATACGACATCGTAAAAATTATAAAATATCGCGAAACAATTTTTCATATACAATAGAATAATTATAGGTAATTATGTTGTAATTATATTTATCATATTATCTATAATTATATTATTCCAGTAAACACATACTTAGTCGGTGGAATAATAGTTGCAGATGCATAATACAATTATAATTACATAATCACCTATGATTGTTATATTGTATGTAATAAATATTAATTGTGTGTATCAAATTGTATTAAAAATGTTCTTTTAATCAAATGCACGCGCGAGCAATACAGCGTGACTGACCATTTTTACGCGTTCGCGGTTCTGTATTTGAACCTTTTATCGACCGTGGCTGTAAGTAGGTCGGTAACCGACCTAGAGGTAGCGCGCTCATCTGCACCGCTCTGCTACGACCGTAGCTCACCGGGTAACGGAACTCATTTATGCTCCTCACTGTACGTATGTATAAATGTATTATGGTACATCAATTATGTTCTAATGTATTCATGTTGCGCATTTTAGGTTCATTTCCATCCATCGGCAGTACATTGCGTGGGCAAAAGAAAATTTATTGAAAAAAGTGCTATACCGACATTCTTTTGTAAATGTCATAAATCAGTACAGAGGACACCTTTATTAGAAATTTAATCAAATGTAGATAAAATAAAAGGTCTCAGGGAGACAAGAATGTTAATGAATCTAGAGAATATAATCATAGTCGAGAAAGTACTCTATCTCGTAAAAAGAAGTATACCCATATTTCAGAATGTATCATAAACAAAAAACCCATTGCTATAGATACATTAAAGCAAGTAGTACATGAAAGAGAAAATACCGAGTCAAATTCTGTTCTAGCCCAAGACATCAATACATTACCAGAAAATATTACAAGTACTACAAGTAAAATAGTCTTCACCGAAAGTTTGCCTAGTCCAGAGACATTGAAGTTGCTAAAGAAAAAAGTTGAAATTGCTGAGATAGAAAATAAAACCTTGAAAAGTCAAATTAAGTGTTTGGAAGAAAAAGTCGAAGAATATAGCTGTATAATCAATAAAGTTGTAAATAAAGACCAACAAAACGCTGTTTTAAGAGGCACTACGAGAGGTTCTACATGGTCGGATAAAACAATCAAGAAAGGACTGCAGTTGCAATTTGCATGTGGATCGCATGGCTATAAGAAGATAACGGAACTTGTTGCTCCATTCCCTTCATCGATAACTCTAGGAAGAAGGAAACAACACATCAAATTTGTACACTCGTATATGTCTCTTTCTATTTGAAAAAAAGTTCGCTTTTATAAATTTAATATTGATCCACTGAAGTGTTAATGATATCAATAACTTTTAAATATATTAATTTTTAAAGATTTTATTCCATGAATATGTGATTTGTGTGGAATTTATCATTGCTTTCAAATTAGAATCTTATAAGTGAAACTTATGTATATGTATATCATATTTTAAACATACACCGGCTTGTTAGAAGCAAATATCTTATAATAATAAAATAATATTTGGCAATACGTTGTGTTTTACTGTTTAGTTATGAAAGGTATAAAGGTTTAGGTATGAACATTATAGTCATGAAATATGTAAAGTATTTTACAAATTAGTTTATTTTATAAAGAAATATGTATTACGTAATAATACTTACATGGATATCATAAAAAACAAAAAATTCTGGAATTGTCCAAATACATAAAATATCAATCATTTATAAAAAAATAAAATAGATATTTAGCAAGTAACAATAATAATGAGATAATTTGCTATTTTAAATAACAGCCTTTAACATCACATAAATAAAAATATCGCAGAAAAGTTATAACATCTATAAACTTTGGTTTACATCGCAAAACTTGGTTTACTATCCATATTTACTATTTTCGTGTATACTTTTTCAGTATCTTTATATGACCTTAAAAAATCTTATTCTTTCAAAAATTGATTTTATCATTATTTGTCCCTCTTGATATCCTACAACTTTTGTCTAAAACGTTTTTCCATATCTTCCATATTTTTCGAGATATTTGTTGGGACATTTATGGACGGACACCCTGTATATCATTTTCAAGAGTAAAATTGATGCGCTTGAAAACACCCGAGACACCCTGTATATTGCTCCATCCGTGCTCCGATACTCCGATGTCTCGAGGGATTGCATCGTGAGCCATAGCAACAAATAAACAAATAAAGAATAGGCGGGTGCGTCGGTTCAGTCGGTTGCAAAATTCTTTTCCACTGTGGTCTTTGCGTGATATGGTTCATGTGTTATATACGGTTACTTTTTTCAAGACTCCGGAAATCTGAGGATACGGGAAATATAGAAGATACGAGATAAGGGTAGTAATAAATATTATAATACGTAAAAATAGGGTTGCGGATGGTCTAGTAGGTAGAGCGCCATATTCGTAATCCGGAAAACCGGGTTCGAATCCTGCTGGGCCACTGAGAAATTTCTCAGCAAAAATGCGGCCCCCTCCCATCTAGCGGAGAGAGGTTGCGACCGCACACCTCGGGAGCACCACCGCGGAAGAAGGGCTCGCCACGCCTAATACTCCGACGAGTCGAAGTGCCGACCGAGGCTCCGCAATCACCGGCCGTGGCGACCGGCGCACCAGCGACGCCCCAGGAAGCACCCAGAGACATGCCGTTGATACCAGCCGAATCGCCGGAAGTAACGACCGGGGTGTCGGCGAGGCTACCGGAACCGCCGGAGGTAACGACCGGGATGCCGGAGGTAACAACCGGGGTGCCGGAGGTAACAACCGGGGTCTCGGAGTTACCGATCGCAGTCATGGAGGGTTCCACGGACCAACCCTCCGATGACTTCGTAAGCCCGAGCAGCGGCGAGGGCTCCGATTCCGAGGACAAAACCTCAGCGCGGGGATAAGCGTCGGGACCGCCGCGAAGACGTAACAAGCGAGCCGCGATTGTTCGCGTAATAAATTTTTGTTTCGTTTCCCGCGACAAGGCGATGAAGATTTGTTTTTGTTTTTCGCTCGGACGATATGTCAGTCTTTATTTACGTTAAGGTTCTTAGGATTAGTTACGCCCTTCAGGCAATTGATAGATTTGATGTTTGTTAGGAGATAAGTTTAGATATAAGTAAAAAACCCAAAGGGCAGCTATTAATTATTATTACGCCGATTCATTACTTTATTTTGTTTTGATTTCGGTCGGTTTGCGCAAAGAACCAACATTATTAATTTAATACAACCGCACGCGAATCGGCGTGTGCAAAGCGTGCGACTAAGCGTAAACCGCGACAATCTCCAGGAAGAAACGGCGTAACCGACATCGGGTGCGTTCGGGGAGCTCGCTACCACGCTACCAACGCTAACGCTATTAACTCCGTTCATGGAGCCATGATAGCGCTAGCGAATGCGAGCTCCATGAACAGCAGTAGCGTACTAGTGTAGCGTTTCGTAGACCCCTGCGCCGCCAAATTTGAAAAGCTGAGTAAATAGATGCTGCTGTATCAATTACTTCTTTAATATTTTCAGGGCAGAAGTTGAGAGTAGTATGTGTGTAAATGAATACAATTCATTCGTAGTAAAACAACTTAAAGAAACTATTTTATGAAACTCATGTTTGCAAAGCACTTCTAGATCCGACTCTTCAAAGTGTTAAAGGTGTTGCTGAATATCTCGCAGACAAGCAGCAATCTCCTGAGGAAATTTTAATATATATGATCCACAAAATGGTTCCCCTAAATATTAGAAATGAACAGGTTAGATTATTTTTATATTTTATTTATTAACATTAAGCGACGTTTTAGATTAGATCATATTTTAACAAATATTTTTATTCTAGTAAAACTTATTGTCCAGTTGAGTGACATTGTTTTTATATAAAATAAGAAATATAATTGGTAAATGTCTGGATTAAGGGCGACCTCACCGATTTCAATGACCTTGATATATGTTGTCAAGGTCATGACCCCGAGTGACCTTCAGAAGCTCGTTTAAGTCAGCGTTAACCTATGTAGGTTAGTTGACGCGCTTTAAACACTTAAATACTTTTAAAGCGCGTCATCTAACCTATGTAGGTTAGTGACGTGCTTTAAACACTTAAATACTTTTAAAGCGCGTCACTCTATATATAATGTTACATTATGTATATATATAAACGAGCTTGTAAAGCGCGTCACGAACCCATGTGGCACCTCGTTTCGCGTGGAAAGTGTATGCGTGAACTATTTCGACATATATATTAGTTATTTATGCCTCCCAATACTCAAAATAGCTGCTATATTTTCAAAACTTTTTGTTAATAACTTTTTGACGAATAACGAAAGACGGCTAAAACCTTCTGAAGGTCACTCGGGGTCATGACCTTGACAACATATATCAAGGTCATTGAAATCGGCGAGGTCGCCCTTAATTCAAACATTTACCATATAATTAAATATACTTTTTAATAATATATCCATATTCGGTTCCATTTGATTATATGCTATATAAAATTAATTTATACTTTTAATACAATAAAAAAAATTAGTGTATATAAATGTCCATTAAACTATATATAATTTTTATTACAGTTTTTATAAACTATATATCTAAGCAATACCTTTTTTTTCTTTTTTGACGCGGGGAAATCTTCTACTACTGGGATTCCGAGCCGAAGCCCGGTTTGCCCAGTAGCCCCCTCTGTGAAGAGGAGGGGGAAGACCCCCCGCCTCCGGGGAGAGGCGAGAAGATCTGCCGGATTTTTACCGGCTAAAACCCCGCGGGTATCAGGGAACGCACTGATTCATCCGTAACCCCCTCCGCGCCACGCCCGATAGCTGGGCGCCTATCCCGGGGCAATTGTGCCCCGTGGTCTTGATAAAGACCTACCACGTGGCGGGTTGAAGGGATACCAACCCCAACCCGCCACCCCTCACGTTGGGGGTTATTGCGACGGACGCGCGGTTACCCCGCCCGCGCGCCCGTGCAACCCGTTTGTCCTCCTTCAACATGTGGACCGGACTAACTCCTCGCGTATCCGATGTCGCCCCCTAAGTGGGGGGTGAAAGCCGACATAAGGGAGGGAGGAGGACGGAACCGCCGGATAGCGGACGCGGTGCTCCCACCTCTAAGAGGTGGGGAGCGGGCCTCGAACCAAGGTCGTAAGGCCCACAGCAACCGCGGCGCCCCTGCTGGCGGATGTCCATCCCCCGCTCCCTACTGTCATCCATCCTCCTCAGTAGAGGAGGACACCACGAGAGGACGGCGGCTGCCGCGTAGTCGCGGCAGCCGCGGTTCCTCCTCGTAGCTATCGCTGTCCGTCTACGTCGAGCGGGGGGCGGTAGCAACGGAGGGGACGACGCCACCCACGCGACGGCGCAAAGCGTACCGGCGCTGTGGTGGGGGCGACCGTCGCCTCCGATCCCTCGTCCTATCGTAGTCGCTCTGACGATGACGTTGTCGTCGCGGCGATAGTAGCGGCGGCGGTGGTGGTTGTCCACCGTCGCCGCTGTCCTCACTGTCAGGAGGGGCAACCTCCCTCCTCCTGACGCGTTCAGCCGCCTCCTTCTGCGACATTACTCGGCCGCAGAAAGAGGTGAACGCCTTCCACTTATCCTCTCCCCGAGGACCGACCGCCGCTACCAGGACGACCGGGAGGGAGAGATCATTCCCTATCGCTGCCCGGAGGACACGGCGCTCCTCCTCCCACGCTGGACAATACTCCAGGTTGTGCTGCGCCGTGTCTACCTCCTCCGGACAGTGGTGGCAGCCGGTGGTGCGCTCCTTCCCGATGCGACACAGGTACTCCCCGAAGCATCCATGTCCAGTGAGCACCTGCGTCGCATGAAACGTTAGTCCATGTCCCTTTTTTCATACCCAGTCTCGTAGGACTGGCTGGACGGCCTCACGTACCCTCCTCCCCGAGACAAGCCGAGGATCCAGGAGCTTCTCGTTCCACTCCTGGAGGAGGGTCTCCCTCTCTTGCAGCATCAGCGCGGCCCTCGCCCTCGTAGAACGAAGCCCATCTCCGCCTGTATCGCCTTCGTCCGCGGATAAATCCTCGCCTGGCACTTAACGAGGAGGTCGTTCGGCGGAATACCGGCGAGGGCCGTCGCCCCCACATGCGAGACGGTCCTGTACGCCCGGGCTGCCCGGCTCGCGATGAGCCGTTGGACAGCCACGAGCTGTCTGCAGAGGGTGGGGTTCTCTGCCACCCTCTCCGCCCATACGGGCGCTCCGTACAGCAAGACGGAGTGGACCGTCATCGTGTAGAGGCGACGCACGTGCCCGCCTGCGCTGGCCAGATTGGGCAGCAATCTGGCCAGACTATTGGCCATAGTCTGAGCCTTTGGCACCACTTGGGCAACGTGCTCGCTGAAGCTTCTAGCCTCACCCAGCCACAGTCCCAGATATTTTAATTGGGACTGAATTGGGACGCGGACGCCCTCTATGTTCGGGCAAAGACCCCCAGGAGGTGCTTCCCGCAGAGCTGGCCCGGCTACGGCAGGCATCATATTGTATCCCCTGGCGAGTCGACCCGGTCTACCCGTCAGGATTCTACGCGGCCTGCCAGGGCCGCGCCGTAGCCGGTTAAAGAACCAGCAGGCCTGAGTCTTCTGCGGGGCCATCCGGAGGCCCAACTGCCTGATTGCGCGCACCACCGTGGTTGCCGCCACGTTGGCCAGCCTAAGTGCTTCCTGCCATGTCTCCCCGCCGACTTCAGGTACACATCGTCTGCGTACCCGGACAACCAACAGCCGGCAGGGAAAGCAGCCCGCAGGACCGAGTCATAGGCGATGATCCACAACAGGGGCCCCAACACGGACCCCTGCGGGACACCGCACCCCATGAGCTTGGTCCTCAAGACTCCCTCTTGGTCCACGTACGTGAGCCCCCTATCCCGGAAATAATCGGCGATCACCCTGATATAGAAGGGCAAAACGCCGAGTCTTAAGAGGGCCTCTCCTATTACCGGCCAGGGCAGGGAGTAAAATGCGTTATGGACGTCAAACCCAACGCCCAACGCAACCCCACCCTGGTCCGTGACCTCCTCCGTGCGGGAGACGACGCGAAGGATCGCGTCGATCGTCGACCTCCCCGAGCGGAAGCCAAACTGGTCATCGGAGAGGCCCCGATCCTCACCCCGGGATAGGTGCCGGACGAGGCGGTCGGCGATGATCCTTTCAAAAATCTTGCCAACCTCGTCTAGCAAATATATCGGGCGGTACGCGGACGGGGAGTCCGCGGGCTTTCCAGCCTTTGGCAGAAGCACCAAGCTGGCCTCCTTCCACTTTGCGGGGAACCGACCGACCTTCAGGCATTCGGTGTAAATTCCCAGTAGTCTGTCGGTCAGTCCCCCAGCGGCCAAGGTCCAAGCCTTCCCGGGGATGCCGTCAGGGCCAGGAGCTTTACCCATCCTGACCCTGCAGAGAGCTCGCTCCAACTCCTCCCCGGTGACCCCCAGCTCGTCGCTCCTCTCCGGGACCTCGATCTCCGGAAAGTGGACGGCTCCTCCGTCGCCGGCAGGAAAGAGGGTGTCTACGATCCTGCCGGCGAATTGGGGGTCCAAAGATTCCATCAGCGGGGGCGCCCATGATCTCAATCGGTTGAGAACCAACTTATATGCGCGTCCCCACGGATTCTCGTTCAGCAAGTGGAGGAGCTCCTCCCAGGAGCTCTCCTTGGCCGCTCTGATTGCGCCGGAGAGGGCCTGGCGGGCAGCACGCCAGGCCTCTCCGGCCTCTTCTATGTCGCGGTGTCCTAGGCCCGCTCTGGCGCGAAGCCATTCCCTCATACGGCGGACGGACGCCCGCCTGAGTTCGGCGATGGCGTCCGTCCACCAGTATGCAACGCGCCTCGGGGGAAGCCTTCTGACGCGGGGCATTGCGACATCGCATGCCCGCGTCATAATGTCTCGCAAACGTTCGACTTCTTCGTCGATGTCGAAGGACCCCCCGCGTTGGCGCGCGGCTCCTTTTCGTCACCCCACGTGAGGCCAATTATTGCCGCACGGAGGTGATCTGGGCTCAACTTTTTGAGGGCCCATCTCCGCTTTGACTTTTCTGCGTTCTGGCGTCGGACCAGCACTGCTGGAGAGGCGGCATCGACCACCGCTTCGATGTAGCGGTGGTCGGACAAAGTTTCCAACTCCGTTGCCACCCTCCAGCTGCGTATTGATCGCGCTGCAGGGGGACTAGCCCAGGTCAAATCTATGATCGACGCCCCCTGCCGACGCACGCATGTGCTGTTGCGGCCTGTGTTTACAGGCCTAGGCCCGACGCCCACCCCTCCAGAATACGACCTTTCAGGTCCGCGGCGGGGGAACCCCAAAGTGGGTTTTTGGCGTTAAAATCCCCCGCCACGATGACCCGACCGGGCGGCGAGAGAAGATGCCTACGCACGCATAAACCTAACTCGTGCAGCATCCCCTCGAATTCCGCCCGGCCTCTATTTGGAGGGGCGTATACGCTCACCACCGAGATGAGCCCCCATTTAACTACTACAAACTCCCTCCCCGTCTCGTATCTCGAGCAGGGGGGGGATTGCAGCAGGTCCCTCCACGTTATGGCGGCGGAGCCTGTGTCGTCCACGGCCCAGCAAGGGTGGTTTGCCGGGACCCGGTACGGCTTCGCCACCACCCCCAAACCACACCCGCGCTCCGCCATGGTATGCAGAAATAAATCCTGGACGGCGCGGGCGTGGTTTAAATTCCCTTGTAAGAGGCGAAGGGGCATTACTGAGAGTTTTCAATAACAAGGTCCTCCCCTCCACCTCCATTGCACTTGGCCCCTTCGAGGGAGGGACCGTGCCTGCCTCAGGCTCTTTCGCGAGCTCACCGGCCGAAGTTGAGGGATCCGCCGTCCACCCCGTGGCGTTCTTCCCCTCGGCCCATTCCATCGCGACGTCTGTCGACACCGCAGGGGCTATCAGGGTCACCCTGCGGTCGGTTAGTGTCACCATCTCCGTAATCCCGGGTTCGGCGGGAGGAGCTTTCTTTATCTCCTTAGACGGCGCGGTCTTCGGCGCCGACGCACCGCCTGCCTTCTTCCCAGCACTATTTGTGGCCGGCTTTTTGGCAGGGGGTGCCTTCCCTTTTTTCGAGGAGAGGGGGGCCTTTCCGCCATCGCCCTTCTTAGCTTGCGGATTCTTTCCTCCCCTCCTCTTCTTACCAGCACTAAGGCAGGCCTTGCCTCTTACCCTGCGCTGGCTTGGGCGCCCCGCCTCGGCGCAAATGACGCACCTGATGGGAGCGTTACAGGTGCGAGCTTCGTGCCCGATCTCGCCGCATCGGTAGCACGTGCCGGTGCGATCAATCGCACTCTGGCACGTGGCCCTCGTGTGACCCGCTTCAAGGCACCTGAAGCATTGCATCGGGCGCTTGGCCAGGACCTTGATCTTGGCCCTGGCCCACCCGATGTCAATGCGAGTCGCCTTTCCCAGTGTGTTCGCGGCGGCGAGGGGGCACCTCACGAAAACGGTATTAAGGCCGTTTGGCGCCCGCCTCGGAGGCCCCGGCAAAATGGCGGAGGGGGCAACTCCCCCTTCCCTCACCAGGGCCTCTTTTATGTCGTCCGCCGTGACCGAGTCGTCCAGCCCGGTGATGCGGATCTCGGCCTTGATCTCGGGGCGCGCAATCTTTACGCCCTCCCTGCCCGAAAGAGTGACCCTCATGTGCGTGGCCAAGGCATCCGCCTTTTCGGCACAATTCGGGCCGGCCACCTCCAGGTTAATAGCCCCGGTGGCCGTCCTACGGATGTTCGGAGCTTGGTCTATACCAAGCTCCGAAAGCTTGATCGCAGAGCGCGCTAACTTTAGGCACTCTGCGTATTCCCCATCCGGGCAGGTCAGGGTGACGGCGGCCGTGCGCGGCACCCTCTTCTTCACCTTCTTGGGGGGCTGTTTGGCGGCGGCCACAGGGCCCCAGTTTTACCCTTGCCTCCGGGCCCGGGCTTGGGAATCGACCCTCTGGCCGCAGTACCTGCCCCTCGGGGCGTGGGACCCGGCCTCGGGGCTGTAGTACCGCCCGGACCTGACTTGGGAAGCGTGTTGTTCGCGCATCCCTTTTGTCTCCCTCTCCTCACCACGGTTGACCATGTTTCGCCAACCGTGGCGTTCCCGATGGGTGCCGAAGGTGCCGGAGGTGGGGCAGGCTATGCCCCCTGCCAGCACTCCGGCCCCTCGTGACACTTGCGTTTGCGGACGCTGTCTTCTCTGTCGAGGGGGCTTTGGACGCAGCGCCCTTCCCTCCTTTTCTTGCAGCAGACTTGCCAGCATTCGGCAAAGCGGGGGTTCGTTCATCCGCCTCTTTTCCGACTGCGCCGGGGTCTTTGCTGGGAACTTATTTGTCTGAAAGAACCGGCCCATCAGTCCCTCAAACATTGACTCAAATCTCTGTGAGAGGGATCTGAACAGCCGTTCTTCCAGTCCTTCGCCATTCCGGTTGTCGACAGATGATGCGGCAGCTATCGGCTCTCCAGCGGCGACTATTGGCAGTATCGCATCATCGATAACTTTGGTCCTGCCCCGGATTGCCGGTCTTACCGCCGCCGGCATGCCGTCCCTTCCAATCTCCGCCAATATGGTGGTTCTCTGGCTCTCCGGCTCCTTCTCTGTCTCCAGCTCCATGTTATCGTCAGCGTCCGCAGCCACACCCATTGTGACTACGTCCACCTCCTCCGAGCTGGTGTTGTCAATAATTTGTTGACGTCTGCGCTTGGCCGCCCTATCCGACCTTTTCGCCTCTTGGGGGACGTCCTCAGGCTGTGCCTGCGATGAGGTTTGATGCCGCTGTATTTGCGCCATCTGCAGTTGCAACTGCTGAATATCCAGCTGCAACTGTGTGTTAACCTCACGCAGCGATCTGAGGCTTATGATCTCCGCTTCTTGTACGGAGATCTTCTGCCTCAACTCTTCTAATTCTACGTCTCTGCCCGCACCGGTCTCTGGATACTTGGTCCTTTGAACCAACTGACAGGTGGCTGCAGAGATCGTAGCCGCCGCCTCGTTCAACACCTTCCTCATCCGGCCGTTAAAGTTGGAGGATTTCTCCACCACCTTATCTATGCCGCGCAGGCTCTCGATAATCAGGCCCGGTAGTTCCGCGGGGACTCTTTCAGTCCGAGCCTCCGCGAGCTCCAAGACTTTCCTATTTTTGGAAAGACTCGGGACTATTGCGGGGTTCTCTATATCCTCCAGCGTTCGCTGGATCAGGGCAAGTTTCCTCCTGTTTTTCAGGATCTCTTTTCTTACCCCAACGCCCGTTGTAACGGGGCGTCCTCGTTTCCTGAGGAACCTTTCGTCGTCATGATTGCGAGGATGAGGCCTCCTCTTCCTCGTCCCCGCAGACTCGGAGTCCTCCGGTTGTCCGGTCCGGTCTCCTTCCTCGTCTGTGTCCGCGATGTAAATCGTGGGGCGCGTCTCCGCGTCAGTGGCGGCGTCGCCCGTCGACAGGGACGCGTCCCTCCTTCTACTGTGCGATCGCGACCTGTCATGTAACTCAGACGCACTCCTACCCGCACCCTCAGATTTACCTCCTTTGTCCGGACGGCGGGACATCCTTGTCCCGTCTCCGGCCGCGGGGGTCTCACCCGCATCGCGCGAAGAAGAGGCAGATCCACGAGATCTGCCCCTCCTCACCATTTCGCACGCCGGACCGGAAAAGCTTCCCGGTTTTAATCCAGTGCGCGTCCCCTCTTTGTTTTTAGCGGCAGCGATAGCCGCTTCCCCCGGCGAGCTCGCTCCCAACTCGCCGGGTAGCCCATCGTTGGATTACGACGGGAGGGAGGCTGGGACGATACCCCCCTCTCGCCGGTCCCTGGGTGTCCGGTCACCCTGGGACGGTAGTCTCTTCTGACCTACGCTGTGCATTTTTTCATATTTTTAGAAATTGGTTTAATTTCGGAGTTTTCCTTCTCCTAAGCTGGTGGGCTTTCTGACCTCACGAGCCCAGCCTGCCCGAGCTCGGGTACCCCGGGTTTGCCAAGCCCGTATCGGGAACGCCCACCAGAAGCCCCGAAGAGCCCCCGGAGGCCGCCCCTGACCCCTGGGAAATGCACCGCCCACCGGCCACGAGTCGGACCGGGGAAGCCCCCACCATACCCCTCCCGCGCGCAAACAAGAGAACCGGCCGAGTAAACTCGATCCCAGTCTCTCGCCGCCCGCGAGAGGGCAGGGCACAGGATGCTCTCCCGATCGTCGTAGTCGCCAACCGACGGGTCTCAACACAAGCCGCCGGCCCTTACGTCCGGCAGCAGGACGTCACCAGCCCTAACCCGGAAACGTCCGGGCGGCCCGGTGGGTCCTCCCTCCTGGGGCTGCCCGACCCCGATCTCGGATCATTTCCGAGCGGCCCGGACAGCCCCCGGTGGGCCCGCAATCCCACGACCTGCCGGAGCACCGGCGTGCAATGGTCGTGAGATTGATCCCCCATCCTGCCGGAGCACCGGCGTGCAATGGATGGAGGAAAGGCCCACCCCGTCCTGTTTGCCGGTGGAAGAATAACAATCCCCTAACGGTCCCGGCCGACCGGGCGTTTGCAGTCAGGGTCGCCATCCCCTACCGGCTGTTGGAGACTAATTGTTAGATAATAAGGTCCCTTTGCGACACTCAAGCGTGCGACTAATAGCATAACAAAAGTGCATATTAGTTTTCTTCGATCATGACAATTTATTTTGATTCAAAGTTATTATCAAGAGATATTAAAAATTAATTGGATTCAGAGTATCAACTAGGTTAAGATCGATTAACAGCATTACAAAAGTACATGTATTAATTTCCTTGATCATGAAAATTTATTTTAGTTTGAAAATTTACTGTGGCATTTAGGTTAAGAATCAATAAGCGTGCGACGCAATGATTAAAAGTAGCAACGATTACTTTGTGCATTTTCTGCATATTAACGCGCCAGGAGCGATAAAAAATATTTAGTTCAAATATTATAGGATCAACACTAAGTTTACAAAGACGAGAATAAAAGACTGTTTATTTACATAATGTTGTCATATCTCTGCGAGATGCGTTAATAAAATACATTGATGGACTACGTACAACCCGAGACAAGGAGTAAAGGCCGATTCACAGTGCGTTATTTTCCCGACACAGAGTAGATGGTAGACGATAAAAGAACTTACCTTTCATATCTCCTTAAAGGGGGGACGGAAAGCGAAGATCGAGTCTCAAAGGCGTATGTAACGGCATATATACGGGAACCGCGAAGTAAGCAAACGGGGTCATGCATGGTTAACGATTTCGCTAAACTAATCAACGAGGAAAGGAATTACCGCCGGTTACGTGACACACGGATCATACGAAATTCAAGAATAGCGGCAATTTCGAATGACGTCACGCGGATCGCGAAATCCCGAACCACGGGAGATAAGCGAGAACCGAGTATACGGAGTGTATGTCGTGGACGCGAATAACACGTACCGGGTGCGCCCAAGACAATCGGACACGCGGTTCGCGAAATCCCGAACCACGGGAGATAAGCGAGAACCGGGGATGCGGAGTGCCTGTTGTGGACGCAAATAACACATACCGGGTGATACAAAAGCAATCGTACGCGCGGATCGCGAAATCGCGAACCACGGGAGAAGCGCGAGAAATTCGAACACGAGGTATGTACTACGACCGTGAATAATGTATACCGGGTGGTCCCGAAGCGATTGATAAGCGTGGATCGCGAACTCCCGAACCAAGAGGAGTAGGCAAAAAATGCGAACGCGGGGTACATGTCGGGAGTAAGAATAACATATAGAGGGCGGTCCAAAAGTGATCGACACACGGGATCGCGAAAACGCGAACCACGGTATAATCAGAGATAGCGATGTAAGAACAACAATAAGCGAGGTTCAAAAGACTCGTCGGTAATAACGCCAACGTTGTCCGACTACTGGGGCAGTAGTTTCAAAACCGCGGAGTTTTCGCGAAATATCGTGAAGTAAATCGAGCCAAGGGGTAATGCAGAGGCTAACCATAAGAGCGCAGGGCGTTATTATGCATGGTACGGAAAATCGGTAACCGGAAGTGGCGCCGGCCCACCAATGACCCAGGTGTACGGAAAACGTCGACAAATATTCATCCTACGGGATAGGAGGTTCAAAGATGTAAATGCTGGTTTCCATCTCCCGAAGGGGCAAATGCGTGAATAAATTGTTTAAGTAAATAAATAATTGTCGCGAAAAGACGGAACGCTGTGTAAGAACCGAATCGAAGATTCGCGAAAATTCTAGAACAAGCGGAATTGGAAAGTTGTTGATAACGTCAAGCGTACGTGCCGAAATTGAATTGTCGAACAATGAGAGGTATGCAAAAACCATCGGTATGTTTCAATAGCCTATTGTGCGCAAAGTCGGCGATGTATGCGAACGATTAGCGCGAAACGCGGAAGCGACAGCCCGATTGACGAAGTATACGTTGACCACGCGACAGGTGCGTGATAGGGCGTGCCGAACGAAAAGTGGCCCGGAACGGAAAGTGGCTCCACAGCCGGGAGGCCCAGCCGAACGGCGGAATGGAGGAGTTGCCTCTCAGACCCGATACGGAGCAGTCGAGCTCCGAGGAGATAGACATAGCATTGAAACACTTGTCGATATTCGTAAGAGAACGCAATGATCCCGCGGGCGACGCGTAAAATCCTCAATCAAGTTGTATTCTTATCCGAGTGCGAGAGAATTAATTAATCTTGTACAAATCCAGGGTATAATAAATTATATTTTACCTAAAACAAAAAATTTGCAAATTATTAGATTCACTCGTGTGCGACGATCCATTCGTACCTGAAATACTTACCTTGTTCCTACTTACCTGTTGGCGATCCAATCCTACCTGCTACGGGGAGATCCAAAGAGCGGTCCAGCGAAGGTCCAGAGGCATCAGCGGCGGTGCACAGCTGCAGTCCAGAGACGGTTCGAAGCGCGAGGTCCAGCGACGATCCACGATCCAGCGGCGAGGGAAAACCTGCAACAGAAAGAAAAGGAGGGGAATTAGCGAGGAAAAGTTAAGGTCAGAAATTAGCACATCGAATAATACGACATTCCTTCTCGGTTGGCGGGAGAAACCGAGTGGCGACCGTGATTCATATACATATACGAAATTCACGTACTGGCGGATGCGGTCGCATTTTTCCGCCTCACCGACATAGAGGAGGAGACCTCGATAAAAAAACCTCGTGAAGGGAAGGAATGGACACCTCATCAAAAACCACGGTCTTTCGGGATCGAGAGGGGCGGTACTGTGGTTGCATGCCGCCGGGCGAGGCGTCCCTCGGGGCGTCCTCGTGCTGGCGGATGCGGCCGCTTATTCCGCCTCACCGACATAGAGGAAGGACACCTCGCCAAAAACCTCGGTCGGCCGGGACCCAGAGGGGGGGGGGGTCGGTATCCGTCTTAATCACGCGGATACTTCACTGGCCTTCTCCCACCGGTCTGGAGGAATGGATAGCTCGAGATAAAAACCACGGTCTGCTAGGGACCGAGAGGGGTGGTTATTCCCCCTGCCCGGCTAGTAAGGGCCGGGGGTATGGTCGAGGCCTCGCCTCCCTCCCTGGCCCGGGGGGAGCCATGCAGTGGCTGGCCTTCGGGGTGCTCGGTCCGTCCTATGTGTAGTGCGGCCCTGGCTCTTCCCCACGGTGATACGGGGGTTGGGGTTGCCATTTGTGGCTCCCCTGTTTTCCCGTGTGGTAGGCGCGTGCTGCGGAAGGGGGGGACGGCGGTCTGGGGGTGGTTTCTTTGGGGCTGCCTACTCGGCGGACGTCACGCTGGCTTAAAACCAGTTGGCGGGCGGACGTCTGGGTGGTCGGTCGCCTGTGGTCCGGCTCCCTTACTGCCTGTCGGACCGGCGCAGTTTGCGCTCGGCTTTAATAATAAAAGGGGTTGGGGCCGCTTGCGGCTCTTGCCTCTCCCTCCACGTGAGCGCGTCTTCGCTACGTGTGTATGTTGTATGAATGAATCCGGACGGCGTCGGCTTCGGGCGGGCTCTCCATTGGGAGTGCTTACGCCGCGGGCTTGCCGTTCGCTGTATGTGTGTATGTGTGAGATGAGAGTGATCTCTCCGTTGTAAGCGGCGGGGGAGAATGTTCCGCACGCGGCTCCTTCTCCCCCCGCCATCCGAGGGGCGGGCGCGTGGGCGGGATTTTCCGCGCGCCGGCTGCTGGTCGGGGCATGGCTGGCACTTTGGAATGTGTGAAGAGATGCGGGTTAGTGTTAGTTCCCCCCAACTTTGCAAAATTAGTTTTAGTCCGAAAAGAATGGGGGGGGGGGAGACTTTTGCTGCGGCGCTTCCCAATTGGGGCTCATTACTGGTTGTCCTGGCACTCCCCGACTGGGGTTCGTGACTGGTTGCCACGGCGCTCCCCGATCGGGCCTTACGACTGGTTGCCAAGGGCGCTCCCCGATTGGGTGGTCCATGACTGGTTGCCTTAGGGCGCTCCCCGACTGGATGCCATGACTGGTTGTCGTGACGCTTTCCGACCGCGTCCCAGCAGTCGAAGATTTTCCCAACGTAAAAAAAATGGTCGGCGTCGAGAACAAATGACTGCGCCAGGAGTTGGCGACACAAACGCCATCTCCGGAAAGAAACGGTCGACGCGTAACCAGAGTCACCTGGGGAACATCGCCAGGGGGTCGGCGTCAACCCAAAAACGCGAGGGAGCAAACCGAATACCAAGACATCTTCCCCGAGAACAGACCCTCGAATTATCATCCGCCGGACCTGGGAGACCGCCCGCAAGGGTCGGCGTCGTCAGCCGACGATGTCAAAGGAACCCGGACAACTTCCCCTGGAAATTCGTCCGGAAACGACACGAGGAGCATCCCCGAGGATGTGCGCAGGGGTCGACGTCAACGCCAGACGAAGATGAAAAACCAGTGGAACCTGGTGCAGCGGCGCCAACAGAGGGAGATCACCACGTAGCAAAACGAGTGGAAATTTCCACGGGAAACATCAAGAAAGAAGAGACACAAGGTGAGCGCGTGATCATCGGCACGTAAACATGTGGGAACGCGCGTGAAAGCAGACAAACACGGCGACGGAACAATAGCGTGCGACATAGTGGGGATAGCGAGACAAAGCGGGAAGCGAAAGCGAGCATGATTGCTCGTGGCAGTCTCTCGAATATAGCGGTAGCGAACGGACGTATCTATACAGTATATTACAATCGAGGACATAGAGTATCTCGAATACGGACATAGCGTGCGGACATAGTTATTCGTTATATGTAACAATCGGGAACTCCCGCGTAATTGCGCGTTAATTACTCGTTCAACGATAGCGAGCGGTACATGGTTACCATCGAAAATCGATATTCAGCTGTGAAACACTTTGTAATATTGAATCGACGATCTAAAATAAATGAATCGTTAATTGTTAAACATAGTCTCAAGATTCATTACGCATACTTACCTTCTACTTACCTTGTCCATCGGCGTCGATCCAACGTAGTCCAGCGTTGATCCGGTATGCGGTAAGGCGAGGATCCGGGAAATCAGCAGCGGCGATGATCCATCCGAGGCAGGAACCTGAAAAAAAGAAGAGTTTAGAGTATCGTTAATAATCGAGACGAAACTTTTGCGAGACCTTCTCGGTAGTAATAGGTCAAACCGAGTGCCGATTGTGCGATAGGCAGAGATATAGCGTGAATCGTGGTCTCAAACGGCATCGTCCGGCTACAAGGTAACCCTAGATGGGAAAACTGGGCTCCGTCTTTCGGAAGAGACGTTAAGCAGTTGGTCCACACATAGTCGATGCTATGAGGTACGCTATGAGGTACCGCAGTGCTTCTTACTTCCACGCCGATTTATGCCGGCTACCTAAGTATGGCTAGTAACCAGCTTAGGGAATTAAATTGCTCACTCGGTCCTCCAGGTTGGGGGTTTTAGCAATGGGCCAGCGACCCATTACTTGTAAAAATTAACAAAGTGCTAAAAATCCCAGTTTCCCAGGTCAAGAAGAGCTGGAAACTGGGAACCGGAAGGCGAAAGACGCTATAAAACCGGATATATATATATATATATATATATATATATATATATATTATGACGACGACGAGTCCCCTCGGTCTCGCCCGCCGAGAAGGAGCGCGCCATCAATTCCGCTAAATCACAAAATCTGTATGACACTATAAATAGTCCTCTGAGTTAGAATGGCGTAAAGGTTATTAATGATGAATGGTAGCTCGACCAAGTAGTTTTCTGAAGCTCAGTATGGGCGCCAGGTGCGATTACTCGCACCACGTTACACGAAACCTTAGCCAGCTAATGATCTCAGGCGTGGATTCAGAATGCGATCGCTGTTAGATCTCGGAGAGGAGGAGAGGGAGCGCAGCGCAATCAGCACACAGGTTAAATAAACAAGAGTAAACAATATATTTGATCAAGATAAAAAGCATGTGAAATAATCAGGGTAGAAAGCATAAATGGTAGAGTTAATCGCATAGGTAATATCGGTGTTAGCATCGGCTCCGGTCGCAACGCGTCCCGCCACAAACTTCGCGGAAACGGCAAAACGTCTGGTTACGGCTCATTAATGCGGGTGATAGGAATGCGAATGATATAACGACTAATCAACACGAAGGGTAATAAGGCGAAGATACATTAACGCGAATAATAATAATAATGCGAAAGATACATGAACGCGAATACTAATAATGCGCAAGATACATTCACGCGAATACTAATAATACTAAAGATACATTAACGCGAATAACAATAACGCGCAAGATACATTAACGGGACTAGTAATAAGGCGAATGGTAATTCGCATTTACGCGCATCTACCTCGCCTACAATAACCTCGCGAAGGGCATCCGCAGTCACGCCCGATACCTCGCGAGGTCCGCAATACTCAACACAAAAGGTGCCCTGCACGCCACGACGCGATCACGCGGAGCCCATTCGACGGCCCCGCGATAATACGGTGTCTGGCCCGTGCGAAGGACACCTCGCCAAGAACGACCCGGTTACGCGAAGCGCATTTTGCTGTTTCGCAATAATCTCGAGTCTAACTCAAATCTCCCGACACTTAATTCCATCGATTACGCGATTCCACACGACGGGAGCGTAACCGCACACGATCTCCGCGCACTGCATCCATACGCACAGATCTCGACTTCGATCCCGCACCGCGGAACTGGGAGCACGCGGGACTCTAATCACGCGTTATTCTACGCGCGCTTTGACTCTAATTACGCGGTATTCTACGCTCGCGTTGACTCCAATTACGCGTTATTCCACGCTCGCGTTGACTCCAGTTACGCGTTATTCTAAGCTCGCGTTGACTCCAGTTACGCGTTATTCTAAGCGCTCGTTGACTGTCGGCGGCCGCGCGTGCGAGTCCCCGAGACGGGCAATTGCGTTTCACTTACTCGACCGGGCCCTCCCGTAGTATTTTTCTCGGTATTACTTAGCGGATTTCACAATACTCGCGGCACAACGCGACTCCCGGGAGGACCTCGGTATCGAGACGATCTTACTTGTACGGTGCTTGAACAGTGGCCTTACAAATAGTGCACGCTCGTCGGCAGCCAGTCGTCTCGGTCGCAGGGGGTCGGGTGGCACCTCTCCGCTCGCAAGCTCGCATGACAGTGCCGCTCTCCTGGCCCGGTGGGACCACGCTGGCCCCGCGAGCCTGCGCGCCGGGGTTGCAAGCCCTGTCTCGACTGCTGCGCCCTATGCGAGCGTAGCGCCCGACTTGGGCGCCCCTCGCGTCTGCCTCCACCCGCCGCACAGTGGGCCAAAACGGCAATCTAGCTGGACAAAAGTAGTAATTTTGTTTTCATCGTTAAACAAATGTTCTCAAGTGTTCTAAAATAGAAAGTAAACATGTACAAAGTATATCAGTTTAATTTGATAACATTTAATATACAGGGTGTTCCTTAAAAACCATCCACTAACTACATAGCGCTATTCCTTATCAAAGTCGTAATCTTTAATTAGGTAAAAACTTAACAAACGTTTTGGCCTGCCATTTTTAGACTATTCTCATTGTGTGTCAGTGTGTTAAATTAAGCAAATTACATATATCAAAAAATTATAATTATAACAGCAGTACATGTATGCATTGATCGCAATATAATTTTCGTTGCATCGTTGCAGCGCCCCGCCGCCGTCACAAGGCGCGGGTTTCGCGACCTTTTTCACGCCCGAGGACGGTTCAACGAATCGATGCGAGATCTCCAGGGGCATATTGTAATCGCGTTGCATTTACTGATCCCTTTTATTTTTATTTTGTATCATTTGCGTGGCGCCTCACCGAGCCGAAGACCGGGGTTTCCTGAGAGGATGCAGAGGATCGCGGAAAATGGAGTCGACGAAAAGGATAAAGGCGAGAGATCGGACGACGGAAAGCGGATCGAAGCGACTCGCGGACCGCCGAGAGCGACGGAGCGCAGGAAGACACGCGCGCGGCGCGTGACACAGCGGCGGGCGGACCCATAATGGCAGGGCCCCGGGACGCCGGGGCTAAATCAGCTCAACTGCCCTCCTCACACTGCTGACCGGATTCCGGGATGGTGGCCACCATTCCCGAACCGAAAAGGGGAACGCGGAGGCAGACACGTCCCGTCCGCCGCCGGGAAGAATCCCGGAAAATTTGCCGCGCGAGCGAAGGGCCGTTTAGCGCCCTGCGGAAAGCCGTAATTCACGGCCCTACGCAAGAATCCACCGCGAGCCTGCGAGCTCACCCCTCATTGGTTCGCGCTCCAACGTCGCGGGGCCGCGTACGCCCGGGGTGGGGCGCGCTATCGATTCCGCCATCGAACGGAATTTCGGGAGCATTCTTGGATCGTCCTCGCCAGTCGACACACACAAAATCTAAGTCGCGATAATTTTGTGTTCCGCACTTCGTCGTTTCGTACGTTGGAGCTTGTCGAACTTCTCGCAGCTACTCTTCCGACCCTTGGGACGACGGCGAGGATCCTCGAGAGAGAATCAACCTACGGTGAGGTTGCCTCGGTAATATTCGATGTAAAGCCACGACACCGCACCCCGGGTCGCGCTCTCGCTCGGGAATACTCGCGATAATTAGCGTATTCGCCGACAAGGCGTATTTAGCGATCGATAGCGAGAGCGAGAGGCACCGGAATGGTCTCGTGGCCTTGGGATCGCGATCGAAGTCTACGGACTCCTGGAGATCGCGGTAGGCGCGTCAATGACGACATTCGATATCGCGAATACGCCATTTCTCGCGCCCTTCGCGTTCACGACCGCGTGTCTCGTTGTGCGTAGTACTTCGCCCGGTCGAATCTTAGATTCTGCACGCGATGTTAATGGCATCAGGCGGTTATTCGCGTTGGTTTAATTGCGTTACTCACGATTCGCGTTCGGACATTTCGATTATCCTCGCGATATCGGCCGCGTTGAGAGATTATTCGCGCTAGGATGTGGTTCGCCTTAAGAGGCCATTCGCGCTGACCTAATATTGCGTCTCGTTATTACTCGCGATAATTCCGTAATCTTTCTCGCGTTAATTCGAGTATTTTGCGTTACGCCGAGTGTCTCGGCGCATCATTTTTCGCGTTGGACGATCGCTGACGATCGCGTGTGTTGCGTTCGATCAGAATCACTTGCGTTAAGCTCAGTTTCCTGCGTTAGGATAAATCGGTAATTTCGCGTTAGTTATAGTATTGCTCGCGGTAATTCCGCATATTTCCTCGCGTTAGTTTAGTATTTCGCGTTAGGATGTCCCTACGCCTTATTCTGCGCGTTAGGATGTTCTTGGCGATATCACGTGTTGCGTTCGTTCCTTCTTGCGTTGGGACGTTACTCGCGTCACGTTTATTCTCTGCGTTTGATTAGGATTATTACTTGCGTTAGATTAATATTATTACTTGTGTTAGATTAAGATTATTTGGCGACAGAATCCCTGCACGGGTTTGGACCTTGCGCTCACGCGCTCCGAGCGTGACGCACTATCATTTCGCGGCATTTCACGCTATTATTTCGCGTTTATTCCAGTTACGTCGTATTCGGTCGTAATTTTTACCGATACTCTATATTATTTATCCGCGTAATATTCTACTATTATTATCTGTGAAATTTTATGATCTCGATGATTTTGTAAGTTTAGTTCTCTTCTCGCGTTATCTTGCTTACTAACGGCGCCTTCCGCGCGTTTACTGAGTTAACGTAATTTTTCGTTTATTTCTGGCGTCCGCGTTATCACCTTTGGTTATTAAAAATCTGACGCCCGCGTTATCAATCACCTATTTGTTTTGGTTTGATTAAAAGACGCCGAATTGGCATTTGTTGTTCATCCGAGGATTACTACAGAATAAATGTTATCCTTTATTTGTTAATTGCTTGAGTTTACGACATCATTTATTATGCGTCACCCCGCCGAATACCGCGCTGCCCTTCATCAACCCCGCCCTGCTATTAGGTCGAGCTAGCCATTCCCTCGCACACCGACTTATTTCGTTTTGCGTCTCTTTTTGGTTTCTCGCGATTTCGTGGACGCGAATTCACGCGTCTGGCGCCCAACATTAAAATCGTTTCGCGGAGTGTCGGAGGTGCGAGAGAATCACCGGAGAGGCCTATCCTCCCGCTCTCCTTTCCCCTTTTGATCTGGCGCACGCCCCGGACCGCTCCGGGAGTGAAAAAGTCGTGACAATATATATATATATATATATATATATATATATATATATATATATAAGTATCAAAGATTATAAATGTCTTGACGATTAATCGGACCAAAACCAATGGTCGAATCGTCACGATGATAAATTATTGCCAGTTAGGCCGATTCATACGTCTTAGTTTTAATAAAATACAAAATAAAAAATAATTAATTGAAAACTAAAAATAAACAGAAACAAATTAAAATACTAAATAATTTTATTTCAGTATTAAAGTGCCAGACTAAACTGAAATAAACTAAAATAATAAAATTAAAAATAATAAATCAAAATAATAAAAATCTTTCAGTTAACAAATAAAATAAAAATCAAAATCTTAATTACTACTGTTACTTTCATTAAAGTATTTACTATCGCAACCATCGCACGATTAATTTTGATCGAAGATGGTAGTCGTTAAAGATTTTTAGTGTATTGATAATATAAATAATATAAACTTGTGATATTTCCTTCTAAATCAATTTCGAGATATTTATGAAAAACCATAGATAGATGTCAATATTAAGAGACACGGTAGTCTCGCCAAGTACACGCACAGCGCGAGACCGTCTCGTGTATCTTTACGCAAACGGACGAGTTACGAGTTCTAAAAAACGCTGTATCTATGAAACCGGCACTTAGTGGCAGCTAGTTTTAAAAGGATAAAACTCAGAAATGTCTAAGGAATAACATGCTGGTAAAATGACGGCAGCAATCCGCAGCGTTTTTTTTTTGTAGACCTTTCTAAATTTCATACTTTGAAAATTTCATAATTAAACATCGGCAATGTTTGACTTAAAATACCGCTATTATTAAAAAACTATTATTAAAATTTGTTAATAAAATTTAAAAATATATACCTTTCTCTATATTTATCTAATTTAAAGTTTTAATATTCTTCAATATAAGCAGAATACTTCTTTATTTCTCAAGCGCTGCTAAAGTAATGATTTAACGTTTTGCGAGATGACATTTATACGACGTATTCAAATGATTGTTATAACACAACTACAAGTGTAAATGGTAAATATTTTGTAGAAAATGAACTATCCGATATTTTTCTTAAAAATATAATCGTTTATTTTAAGAAATATTAATCTTCGAAAATCGACTTTTGTCCAGCTAGATTGCCGTTTTGGCCCACTGTGCGCCGCCGCCGAGGCCTCGAGACCCGCAGCCGCTCCGCCGACACGCAAAAACGTGCCGACGATCGGATGCGTGATCCAGAGGTCGGACCAGCAACGGAGGCAGAAAATGGAGTGGTTGACGACCCCGCCACCGCCAATGCCGCGCCGCCGGGTCACGCCAGCGGAATACCTGGCCCGAAGGAAGGCCGCCGCCAAGCCGACTACACCGCCGGCCGCACCACCAGCCATTCCGCCCACCGCACCACCGGCCCTTGCTGCCCCACCGGCCGCACCGCCTGCCGCACCGCCAGCCGCGGAGGTACAGGCACTCAGGCCCGTAGGCTCCCGGCTACCCCCGAAGATCCCGGTGGAGGTAGAGCCGGGCCACATAATCCTGGTGCCTCACAACGCCGCCCACGTCACCCGGGAATGGAAGACGACAGAAAGGGGCTACAAGTGGCATGTCCGCTTTAATCACGAGGGTACGGTCCGGAAAATCCGAAAACTACCGGGCAAACCAAGGGCCCGGCTGTGAAGCGCCAAGTTCGCGCTCTAGAAAGGGGGGGGGGGGTGATATAACGATGCGCCCCGAAACGCATCATTCCCGGCGAGCATCAGCCGGATGCCGCCCGGCCAAACATCCGCCGGGCGAGACGAGGCACGGTGTGCCCTTTTTTAAGTACATTATCTCGCGTATAAGTCCGCGAACGGACTTACCGCGGCAACCGACTCGGAGCGCCGAGCGGTGCCGAAAACGGCCGAAAGCCGCCGAACGCAATCGCGGCGTCGGGACGCCGTATTTCCCGAACGTTCCGCCGCTCCATCCCGACGCTCGCGATTGCCGTCGCGTATACCCCCGCCACACCGACACACCACCGCGGGTGTATATAAACCGACGAATTGTTAGCAACAATTAGATTCCGCCGTGAGCCAGCAAACCGATCCGACCTGTTCTCCGCTGCTCACGGATCCCGCAATCCCCGAATTTGAACAACCAGGAGTTAGAGAGGCATCTCTGGCTCTGCCGAGTGAAGTATCTAGGCGGTTGATTCGATCTTCCAGCCGAGAGCCTGTGACACCGGAGTGAACCAGGGTAAGAGAGCTCTTCTCTTACTCGCCAAGGATCTTGGCCACCCGGTGCCGCTTCCCGCCCGCGTATTCCGAGACGCCAGGATATAAAGAGTTCTCTATATATCTGCTAAGGATCTTAGCCGCTCTATTCCGCGCGCTCCAGCGCCGCGCCGCCGCTGGCCGAAGCTTGCGCTTCCACCGTGGTCGCGCCCCGTGTTCCGCGAGCCCGCGCGCCCGCCGATCCGCGTACAGCGCCCGGTATATCGTCGTTACCGTATCCACTATCGCTGCACATATCTTCGAACTCCGCGATCTCTGCGGATCGCCGTTACCGTACCCGCGCCCGCGACTCCCGCGATCTCTGTATATATCTTCGACTCCCGCGATCTCTGTGCATATCTTCGAACTCCGCGATCTCTGTATATATCTTCGACTCCCGCGATCTTTGTATTTGAACTCCGCGATCTACCCGCGTCCGCGACTCCCGCGATCTCTGTATATGTCTTCGACTCCCGCGATCTCTCTGTACATTTACGCTTTATAGAATAAACTTGTTACATTGTCCATTTTAACCGAGTCTTGTGTCTTCCTCCGCGCCTACTCCGAACCCTGACCAGCCGCGAGCTAGATCCGCGCTTCGGAAGCTAGGTTGTTTTAATTATATTATGTTATAAATTTTCCTCCTTAATTTTTTAAGGAGGAGGACGCCCACAGCTGAGCGTCAGCCGACGGGAGCGGGGAGTCCCATTCCAGCCGCTTCAACCACGCGGACTGGATGAAAATCTTGGCTCTGATCACGACGGGGGTGAGCCATTCCAGCGGGTCGAACAATCGCGCGGTTTCCGAGAGGACGCGCCTCTTCGTGAATTCGGTGATCGCGCGCGGACGAATCGCGACGGAAAATTCGTCTTCCGTCGGGTGCCGACCTCTCGGAGGCCGAGAGTGGAGTGACAGTCATTCTCCCACATGTGTAGTGCGCGTTGAAGCCGGTGTTCCGGAGGGATCCCGACGAGGATGTCCTCGGAGTTCGCGGCTCACTTGCGTAACAGGAACCCGCCCGCCGTGCAGAGTACGCGAAGTTCGGTTTGCACGGCGATCGCGTCTTTGACAGTGTTCTCTCCGGTCACGACATCGTCGATGTATCGGTCTTCCAGGAGAGCGATCGCGCCGCGCGGATACCGTGCCTTTTCGTCGTTGGCGAGTTGGACGAGCGTTCGAATCGCGATCCACGGTGAGCACGCGAGGCCGTACGTGACCGTCGTCAAGCGAAGAACGCGCACAAGGAGGTCGATGGCCCTTCGCCACAGGATCCTCTGGTGGTCGCGATCTTCCGGGTGCACAGTGATCTGCCGATACATCTTCTCGATGTCGGTGATCATTACGTAGCGGTGCCGGCGCCAACGCAGGAGCACGTCAGCGAGCGCCGGCAGGAGATTGGCGCCGATGAAGAGGTGGCTGTTCAATGAGGCGCCGGTGCTGGTGCGCTGTGAGCCGTTGAACACCACTCGGAGCTTCGTGGTAGTGCTCGCCTCCTTCAGCACTCCGTGATGCGGTAAGTAGCACACGTCGCGAGAGTGATCATCCTCGTCCGCCCGTGCGACGACTTCCATGTGCCCGAGGTCCTCGTACTCGCGCATGAAAGCGTGATAGAGTTCGCCGAAACGGGGATCTTGGCCACATTTGCGCTCCATGGCAGTGAGCAACCTCTCAGCGGGCTTGCGGGTCGCGGCGAGGTTCTTCGGCGGTGACGAGAACGGTAGTCGGACGACGTACCGGCCCTCGGGTGTGCGCGTGTGGGTGCGCACAATGTGTTGCTCGCACTCCTCCTCCTCGGGAGTGAGCGTGACGGCAGCGGGAGGTTCGCTCTCCTGCTCCCAGAAGTGGCGTACCAGCTCGGCCAAGTCATGGTCGGCGGTACCTTGGAATGAGCTGCGGTGACCAACGAGGGAGGTCGCACCGCAGCCCCCAGATAGAATCTATCCCAAGATGGTTTTTTGAGCAATCGGCGTTTGCGGTTTGCCTCGGCGGAGACCATCCTCCAGGATGGTCGAGCTCACCTCGGCGCCCAGGAGCAGCTCGACTGGGTCGTTGGCGGCGTAGCGAGGATCGGCCAGGGTAAGAGAGCTCCTCTCTTACTCGCCAAGGATCTTGGCTACCCGGTGCCGCTTCCCGCCTACGTATATCGATGCGCCAGGATATAAAGAGTTATCTGTATATCCGCTAAGGATCTTAGCCGCTCGATTCCGCGCGCTCCAGCGCCGCGTGCGATTACCGCCGCCGCTGTCCGAGCTTGCGCTTCCACCGTGGTCGCACCCCGTATTCCGCGAGCCCGCGCGCCCGCCAATCCGCGTACAGCGCTCGGTATATCGCCGTTACCATATCCGCGATCTTTGTACAAATCTCCGATACTCAAACTTCGCGGTCTTTGTACATATCTCCGATACTCGACCTCCGCGATCTTTGTACATATCTCCGACACTCGAACTCCACGATCGTTGTACATATCTCCGATATTCGAACTCCGCGATCTCTGTACATAACTCCGCCGCGTCCGCGATCTCTCTGTACATCGCGCCGCCACGACATTCGCGTCGCTCCCCGCAAGCACACCGATGTATTTACGCTTAATTGAATAAACTTTGTTACGTTTCTATTTTAACCGAGTCTTGTGCCTTCCTCCGCGCCTACTCCGAACCCTGACCAGCCGCGAGCTAGATCCGCGCTTCGGAAGATAGGTTGTTTTAACTTAACTACATATTCCAAACATTAATACTTTCTTTATGTTTTCAGAAAATGCAACACAGAACAGGCCAAGTGAGCGTAAAAAACGTAAATATTGTTGCGCTCGTCGCGAAGCACTCTCTCTTTCGCTCGCACACTCATGCGCACTCACTCCCGTGACCCGCGGAAATAAAGGGAACACCGTTTATAAAAAGAGGAACTCGGTTAGCGTTTATTAAACAAGGCTCGTTACAGAGAGCGTGAACACACGTTCGAATAATCCCGCGGCTCGAGAAAAAAACCGTCAGTTGTTGTTTACTCAATAATCTCGTTGCTAAGGACGCTTCGCTTCTCTTCATACCGGGCGTCTCGGACAGACTCGCACGGGCGCAACACTACCCTCCTTCTTCAAGATTGTCGTCCCGACAATCCGGAAGGGCAGTTTTTTTATCAGGGCGTTCCCTCATTGCGGCTTCCAGGGAACTCGGCTTCCTGCCCTACCCTGGGCTGCTGCCTCAGGTTACCGGGCGCCGCTGTCCCAACCGCTTCTCGGACGTTTTCCTCGTCACGGCTTCCAGAGACTCGACTTCCTACCCTACGGCTGTTGCCTCAGGTTACCGGGCGCCGCTGTCTCAACCGTTCCGCGGACGTTCTCTTCCTCAACAGCGGATCCCCGCGGCGTCCAGAGAAAGATGGCCAGTCCTCCTCTTCTGCCTCTAGGGCGACCCCTGCCCTACTCCGTTACAGGGAACCTCGTCTTCTTTCCTACTCAGCGCCGGCTTTCCGTTCTCAGCTACCCAGCGCGAAGACGTCTTCCTGGTTTTCTTCGGCATATCGCTTTACTTGAAGTTCTTCGGACAAGGGGGGGGAACTTCCTGAGGACCCAGCGCCACTCAAGGCTCCCCAAGTCCCTGCCTCGGCATTTGCCCAAGTTCCTCGGAAAACCTCAGTCGAAAACCGAGGGAGAGGCAGACTTCTTAAGTTTCTTCCCTCTTCAGGAAGGTCTCAGCCAGTTGACAGGCTTATTCAGGAAGGCAAACCACTCCGCAGATTGAAGGCTCTACCTCGGAAAGAAATTAATAACACACAGTAACTTGAACACATAACTATTATAGTTCATATAAAAAAAAACTTAAACGTCCCCGAACAATTTGCTCCCCCCACCGAGATGAACAAGTCTAATTTTCCTCGTAACTGGGGCACTCGGAACGGAAGTGCCCCGTCTCTCCGCAGGACCAACATTCCCCCCGATTGGTCTTGAAATCTCCCTGAGGCGCGCTATCCTTTCTACCCTCCTCCTCCTTCTCAGAGTTTTCGCTGTTTCGTTTTTCAAAATTTTCTCTTTTCCCGAGATTATGTTCCTGAATGATTTTGACAGCCTTTGCTCTTTCTACGGCTAATTTTAATGACGTAATTCCCTCCATCTGGAGAGTCCGCCTCAAGAAATTGTCAGAAAGAGCCGTGACGAATTGAGCACGCGCGATCTTATCTCGTACCGCGAAGGGACACTCGGGATATACCAAGCGCGAAAACCTCTCAAGGTCTGTCCCCAGGGAAGCTAGATCCTCCCCATATTTCTGTTTTCGGCTCGTGAACTGCGTATAACAACTCTGAGACAAATTTCCCTCACCAAAACGCAACTCTAGTTTCGATTTTAACTCCTCGAAACAAAGGCTTTCCAAATTTTCTACGGATTCAAGCACCGTCCGCGCTTTTCCCCTTAGGCTAGCGGCCAACGCGACGGACTTCGACGCGTCATCCCAATTATTTGCACGCGCGATAAGTAGGAATTGGGAGAGGAACTCCCACAGCGGTGTCGTGCCATCGAAAGTGTCGGGCTTTAATTTAAAACCCAACTGCGCACGCATATCACTTCCGCGCACTTCTCCCGCGAACGCGACACGCACCCCCGTATCACCGCTCTATTTAAGGAAGGACTTAGCTGTAATCTCTCCTGAAGCAGACGGAGCTCCTCGTCTCGTTGACGCAACGATGCGGAGAACTCTTCCTCTCTCCGTGCGTGTTCCTCACGCAGCAACCGCACCTCCTGGATGACGGCTTGTAGAGTCGCCGCCATCGTTGACGCTTCCGAAACGTCCGGTCGAGGTGTCTCTAGCCGGAGCCTCTTTCTAGTGGGAGCCGACGAAGCCATTCCGTCACTCGAAAGCGCCGCTCGTCTCTTCGATCCCGGCTGAGCCCCCAAAATGTTGCGCTCGTCGCGAAGCACTCTCTCTTTCGCTCGCACACTCACGCGCACTCACTCCCGTGACCCGCGGAAATAAAGGGAACACCGTTTATAAAAAGAGGAACTCGGTTAGCGTTTATTAAACAAGGCTCGTTACAGAGAGCGTGAACACACGTTCGAATAATCCGGCGGCTCGAGAAAAAAAAACCGTCAGTTGTTGTTTACTCAATAATCTCGTTGCTAAGGACGCTTCGCTTCTCTTCATACCGGGTGTCTCGGACAGACTCGCACGGGCGCAACAATATGTTACAACACTATAATTAAAGAAAAAGAAATAATAAATTATGTGTGTTTTCTATTTAAATCGTTTTTATATATTTACAGGTAGAAATTCAGAACGTTTAGGAGTACAATTATATAATACTCGAGAATCTTTTGGAAAAATAGCAGATAAACATGCTGAAGCGATGAAGGTTAATCTTTCTGTTCATTTCTCAAAAATGCATTTTTATTTAACTTTATTTCAATAATGAAAAGAATATAGCAATTATGCGCGTATAAACGGCAACGGTGTAATAGACCAACGCATGCGCGCATTCCATTACGACAAAGGGAAGAAGCGCGGACTCACTCTCGATCGATACGCGGACGTGAACGTATAGATTCTAGATCCTTCTGTACTCTGCTTTGCCTGAATAAACTGTTCTAACTTTAACACCGCAATCACCTCTCGCGTACCTACACTGACATTTCCTACCTCTATAAATAATATTATATGTTTACAGATGCTAGCTGAGGCAATGAAATTACAAGTCGATGCTACTTTGCAAATAAGCAGTGCCATAGATAGGATGGCAAGAAATGAGGAACGACAGACACAATTATTGGAAGTCATATATAAATGTTTAAAGGACTAGAGGGATGACGCGTGGCTCCGTGGCTTCGCATATGATAGTAACTCAAAGGTCCGTGGTTCGATTCCGACCCGGCCTTCATCCCGTGTATACCTTGTTCAAGAGGTTAAGAAAGTTAAGAAAGTTAAGGATTAAAGATCTGTATAGATTAATAATCCGTTTAAGAGTTTAAAAGGTTATTATATATTGCATAGCGCAAGTGATGGACGATAAAGAGGTTGAGTAAAAATTATATACATTGTTTTATAATTTTTATTTCAAAAACCAAACAAATTTATATATGTAGTCAATTTAATAAATTCAAATTATTCTTGTTCATAAATTTCTTCATTCCCGTTATCCCATGCACAACGGTAATTAGGGAACCAGTCTCGCATAATCTGCTTCTGTACACGCTGTGCTAAGGCTCTAGGTCCTCTGCGAAGTATTACATCTTGTTCTTCTACATTATTTGCATGATCTGCATGTGCATCGTCAATGATTATATTTTCTTCTCCCTCCAACTCCAATGGTAGTCGATAATGTACACGCATATCATGCAAAACTGAGCATGCGTTCACAATTTTTCCGCTGATTTCTGGAGCATACATCAAAACACGTTGATAAGATAAACATCTCCACATTCCTTTTATAATTCCAAATAATCTTTCCACGATACTCCGTGCTTTACATAATTTCTGATTATAGTGGAACTGCCGACTCCACTGAGGCTAATGTGCCAATGGTGTCATGAGCCAAGGCTCTAAAAGATATCCAGCGTCTCCTGTACATACATATGTGTATATAATTAATTATGCAATGAAAATTAGAAGTTGTACATATGTCATCAAGATTTAATTAATTCTTACCAATTAAATAGGTTCTTTTTTCGCCGTGATTATACCAATATTCCATGACACGTCTAATTGGAGAAGCACTCCATATATAGGCATCATTTCTTGCACCTGGATATCGTGCATTTATATTCAATATTTTCATATCTGGATCGACTATCTGAAAAAATATTTGAATTATCTAATAATATAATATTACAGAGATAGTAATACATACATACGTGTGTGTGTGTGTGTGCGTGTGCGTGTGCGTGTGCGTGTGCGTGTGCGTGTGCGTGTGCGTGTGCGTGTGTGTATGTGTATGTGTGTGTGTTTAATATTATGTATATTGTTTATATAGTTTGCATAACTCTAAATTAATAAATGAGACAAGTATAAAACTTTTGATGATTATTATATTTACTGCTTGAACATTCAAGGAATGATTGCCATGATGATTGACATATGATTCCTCATGAATATGCGGCGCAAGAATATTTATGTATGTACAATCGATGGCTCCAATAGCTCCAGGAAATGGCTGTGCAGCTTGTGCAAATTTATTCTGTACTGCAGCTTTTTCTTGTGCCGTCATAGGAAATTTTATCCATTGGCGTAATAAACGTATATTTATCAATCGTGCCACTTTGCGTATACAACGGCTAGCAGTTGGCTGACTTACTACTAATTCACATTGGTTTCCAGCTGGTCTTTGATAACTGCCGTGAGCAAAGAAACCAATAGCTACTAACACTTGGAGTTCTGGAGACAAGCCAGTTATACGTTGTTTTTGTAAATCTTGTCTCAAAGCATTAACAATTTGCATGACTAAATCTTGAGGAAGTCTAAATTGTGCAATAAATTCATGTCGAGGAAGTTGAAATGGATTTTGAGCATCGCGCATCAATCTTCTTTCTACTTTTCTTTCAAGTCTCCTAACTCTTTCTTGTAAGAGTAATACATTCCATGCTAAATATACTTCAGCCATTGTACCTTCAAAATATAGACACAAAAAGATTATTTTATCAAAATTTAAAATTAACAAAATTTTTATTAAAAACATATATGATTTATACTGCATGTAAAGATTATAAGTAAAATATAACCTAAAATTATTTTTTATTTGATTAATTTTAAATATTAAGACATTTGTAATACATATTATTTTTATACTTAATTTTGCTGTAATATTATTTCTTGCGAGCTTTCCTTAATGATATATTTTTATTACATAAAAAATACACTGTATTTACTCGCACACTTTCTATACACTTTACTCGGACCCACTCAAAGTTATTGGTCGCTATGTCTAGTTATGTTGTCGCTATTGCTTATCGAGGGGTACGAGACCCCTCGATAATCTAACGACAAAGTTCGATATTTTATCGACAACTTTAACGACATTTATCGTTACACTGAATTACGGAATACCACTTTTCGTTATAGTGTCGTTAAGTCTGCATAACGATATCCCTAGCTAGTAAAATTGTCGTTAAGAAGTTACAGAATAGGGGTACTGCAGGGCGATTCTCTAACTTTATAACGACAATGTCGCTATCGTTAAGCGTCGCTATGTCGATATATCGACACAGTTAACGAAAATTCTATTCTGTAACTCATTGAAACGATAAATGTCGATATAAGTGTCGATAAATTATCAAATTTTATCGTTAGCGTATCGAGGGGTACAAGACCCCTCGATAGCTGATAGCGACACAATTGCAGCGTCAAGTCGACCGCAGCCACTATCATAGTATTTCCGGATTGAGGCACGGGAGTATTTTTGTCCAAGGTAATCCTTTTCTATTCTTTAACAATAAATTCAATATTGTACATAAGTGTAATAATAAAGCCAACGAAAACATTAGGACAAACATTTTATATATTTTTATACTTTTTATCTTCTAATACCATTGCTACAAAAATATATGGTAATTATTCAGTTTACACCCCTCACCTCCGATTTTGATGAACTTAGGCTTAATCGACGTGTTTTTGCCCAAAACGACCGAATCTGACAGAAAAAAGTGTCGCTCTGCCACGCGAAGCGAGATATTAACAGTTAAAGTTGACGACTCTCAGGTTATGATTCCTGTCATACCGACGAGATGTAGCGACTGGTAGCGACATAAACATGCCCCGCGGGGGCATATGCGCATGCTCAGTGGCCGCACGCGCATGCTCCGTAGCCACACGCAGTTGAATGCACGAATTTTGAAATTAGCGAACTTAAACAAATGAAGCACAACAATGTTATTGTCAGACACGCGACACGCAATCGCACGCTTGACGCCACGCAACAATGTTGGGCTTGTTAGAGTTTGGCCATTTAACGTATTTCCAAGAAAAGTTAGTAGATTTTTTAATCCAGCATGGTGTTTTAGCAGCTACAATTAAGTGTAGTAAATGTGGCAGTGATATTAATATCGATAAAGAGACATTAATGTTCCGATGTAGAAAACGGTACAACGTAAAAAATATACACAAGAAACGTGTCTCGATGCAGTGCGATTTCGACAAAAGTGCCAAAGCAGGTACTTGGTTCGGCAAAAGTCATCTTGACGTGGCAACAATATGCAAAATTGTTGGATGTTTTTTGATGTTGCGACATCCACGTCAAGATGACACTCTGGCTGAAACTGGCGTGTCGTCGTCGGCCACGATTGTAGATTGGTTTAATTTTTGCCGAGAGGTAATTATATTTTAACATGTTCATAAATATACGTACTGCATATATGTTCTTCAAAAATATATAGTAATGTATGAAATAAAAAATTAATATTATTTCTTTTTACAGGTCTGTGTGTTCTGGGCTGAACAGCATAGTGAGAAACTTGGTGGCCCAGGAAGCACAGTCGAAATTGACGAGGCAAAGATTGGAAAGAGAAAATATAATCGTGGTCGGCTCGTCAGAGGTAACTGGATATTCAGGTGATATGAGCGAGGCTAAAGAAAATTTTCATCGTTCCAGTTCAGGATCGGACAGAAACTACACTCCTGGCGTGTATCAAGGAATGGATACTGCCAGGCACTACGATCATGTCAGATTGTTGGAAGTCCTATAATTGTCTAAACAATGAGGGCTTCCAACATGCGACAGTTAACCATTCCTTTAACTTCGTCGATCCTGAAAGCGGTGAGAGATGTTTAAAATTAATATATATATTAAAATAATCGAAATTGTACAGTTGTTAATTATATTATTTTTATTCCTTGTATCTAATAAATTTTTCCAATTTCAGGCGCTCATACGCAGCACATAGAGCGTGTTTGGAGAGAAGTTCGCGGCAATATTCCAAGGTACGGAACCAGGGAGGATCACGTCCTTGGATATTTGTGCGAATTTCTTTTCAAACGCGCCTATAGCCGTCTGGAACGAATTGAAAATTTCTTTGAGATCATCGCCGAAATATATCCTCCGACATTCACCTCTGAGGACCAGCCAGGGACATCCAGAGATCAAGAACCAAGTACCAGCACTGCTTGAACACACGTTTCTTGTGTACATTTTTTACATAGTACCGTTTTCTACATCGGTACATTAATATCTCTTTATCGATATTAATATCATTGCTACATTTACTACACTTAATTGTAGCTGCCAAAACATCATACTGAATTAATAAATCTACTAACTTTTCCTGACAATATGTTATTTAAATTCTATCACCTAACATCCTTGCGTGGCTTTTGATGATGAATATGTTGCAGCCACATGATGTACGCACACACACACACACACACGCGGGGGGGGGGGTGCAAGGGGGGGCCTTCGGCCCCCCTCCCGCACCCCCTCCGCCGGTAGGCAGGGTGGACCTCGCTTTACAACTTAGCATAGGTTAGTGACGCGCTTTACAAGTATGTGCTTTGTATGTGCTTCAATTTACAAAGCGCATACTTGTAAAGCGCGTCACTAACCTATGCTAACAATAAGTTGTAAAGCGAGGTTCACCCTGCCTACCGGCGGAGGGGGTGCGGGAGGGGGGCCGTAGGCCCCCCTTGCACCCCCCCCCCCGCGTGTGTGTGTGTACACCATGTGACTGCGACATATTCATCATCAAAGTCAAGCGATATGCATTATAAGTATACATAGGTTTGAAATTCGCGCACTTTTGCATGCGCGTGCGGCCACTGAGCATGCGCATATGCCCCCGCAGGGCATGTTTATGTCGCTACCAGTCGCTACATCTCGTCGGTATGACAGGTTTCATAACCTGAGAGTCGTCAACTTTGACTGTTAATATCTCGCTTCGCGGGGCAGAGCGACACTTTTTTCTGCCAGATTCAGTCGTTTTGAGCAAAAACGCGTCGATTAAGCCTAAGTTCATCAAAATCGGAGGTGAGGGGTGTAAACTGAAGGTTATATTCAAAATGTTAAAAACATTTTCAGAATGCTTGTAATTGATTTTTAGCTACTCTTAACTGATTATTTTTTAGAAAACTTTATAACTAAGTAGCTTTTTAAACATAATATGGAATATTCCTCTTGTTGCAGCATTTTACAAACTGGTCCTCTACCATTGTCTGTGATTTCTTTTAAACATCTCCATTTCTACTCTGGTATCAGAAACCAGATTACAGGCAGAAATTGTCTGCCTTTCCTGTCGTCGTCATTGCCGTAAAAAGCAAGGCTTATTGCTGCAGTCGGGTAAGTATTTATTTATTCGTTAATTATTTTATACTAACACTGCGTTTCGATATTTACAACCAGTACTGAAAATCTATACTTTACGTCACGTACATTATAAATTTTCTGTTCTGGCAGTGAATATCGAAAGGCAGTCTAAGAAATAACGTAAAAATGATGTACGTTTTACCGTAAAATCGAAAAACATAAAGTACACTTTATAATTGTGAAAAGTATATTTACAAGACAATTACATTAATTTAGCCAAAACGTCGTCTGTCATGATTTTTTTTATGTTTTACATAAAATTAATTGAATCGTACTGTTAATTATTTCTTTATGTATTTTAGTTTTTATTTTTTCTTGTTTTTATTATCTAGTTAGATGGCTGAAGCATATTTGGTGTGGGATTTATTTATTCTCCAAGAAAGAGTAAGGAGGGTTGAACGACGAATTGAGAGAAGAATTTTGCGAGATGCTCAGAATCCATTCGAGTTACCACACAATGAATTTCTTTCAAAATTCAGAGTTTCTCAAGAAATAGTGATGCATATTGTGGATGTATTAAGGAATGACTTGATGAGAATACGCATAAATGGTTTGAGTGCGGAGATTCAAGTGTTGACAGCAATCAATTTTTATGCTAATGGCAGTTATCAAAGGCCAGTTGGCAATCAGTGTGAACTTGTTATAAGTCAACCTTCTACTAGTCGTTGTATACACAGAGTAACCCATTTCATGAATGTATATCTATTGCGACGATGGATCCTATTTCCAATGACAGTGCAAGAAAGAACTGCAGCAAGAAATAAATTTTTACATGCTCCACAACCGTTTCCTGGTTGTATTGGAGCAATAGATTGCACACACGTAAACATTCTAGCACCTCATATTCACGAGGAAGCGTATATCAACCATCATGGTAACCATTCCTTGAATGTCCAAGCAGTAAGTATAATTCATAAGATTTATATTACTTTTGTTTTATATTTCATATTTACTTTTAACTCTCTCTCTTTCTTTCTCCCCGTGTGTGCATACGTGTGATTATGAATATTTTTTATAGATAGTAGATCCAGATTTAAAAGTTTTAAATATAAATTCAAGATATCCAGGAGCACGGAATGATGCATACATATGGAATACTTCAGCTATTAAACGCGCAATGGAATTTTATTATAACCGTGGTGAAAGAAGAACATATTTAATTGGTAAAAATAATTTAAGCCCTACAGTTATATATATATTTTTTAATATGTTTATGTATTATATAAATTATAATGTTTATGTATTTTTAGGTGACGCTGGATATCCATTAGAGCCTTGGCTGATGACTCCATTGGCGCATTATCCCGAATGGAGTAGACAGTATCAATATAAATTAATTGTTATTCTATGTACTGGCGAAAAGAAATTTATCATTCTGAGTATCAATATACTTTAAAATTATGTAAAGCACGCAACATTGTCGAAAGGTTTTTCGGTGTATTAAAGGCAATATGTAGATGTCTATCGTCCCAGCGTGTTCTCATGTATGCACCAAATTTCGCTGGACAAATTGTCAATGCATGTGTTATTTTACATAATATGCGCTTGCATTACAGATTACCTATTGATGTAGAAATTGAAAATGCACATGAACCTGCACCTGCATACCATTTGAACAATGCAGAAATACAAGCAGAACTTCGGAGAGGACCTCGCGCGGTAGCACAACGTATTCAAAATCAATTAATGCTGGAATGGTTTCCTAATTATCGTAGTGCGGATGAGCACGTAAGATAATAAATCACATTCGGTTATATATGTATGAGCGTGTGTATGGAGGATATATCTCTAAAATAAATTGCCAAAATAATCTTATATTTTAACATCGTCAACGTTGTTAAGTAGAGGCATAAAATTTTATTTAATCGGTTTTATTATCCTGGATAAGATATGAATAAGACAAGAAATCAAATAAGAATTAGTAGTATTATAGTAGTGCGGATTAAGAAATATTATTATTAAATATATTATTGGATTAAGAAATATTTTTATTTAATGTATCTACATTATTATTATTATTGCACATACATAAATACTTTCTTATAACATAATTATTAAACGTATCTTAATGTAAAAGTATCTTAATGTGTTTAATTTAACCTCTCCAGAACAATCTCCAGTAAATGCGTTTGTCGTTCTCCATTCTCAGCCATTGTGTTAATTGCTTCGCTTATTTTCATCACAGCTTCAGCTAATGTCTGTCAATTACAAATTAAAATTAGGAGGAGGGTAGTGGGGAGACGTAGTGGACGAGTTGGCCCGGAGTGGAGAGGAGTAAGAAAAGGGTTTTGAGAGAAGGTAAAGAGTAAGGGAAGATGAAGTAGGGTGCGGAGCTTGTTAAGGAGGTTCGGAGGAAGCTGTGAAAGTGGAGGAGAAGTCGAGGATAGCGTGGTTGAAGAGTAGTGATGAGAGAAAGTAAGGGAACGCTTGAGAGGTTAGGATGAGAAGCAGGAAGATAAAGGGGCCAGGTTACACGATGAGGAAGCTGAGCGAGTTGGCAGCATGGAGTTTCGATCGAGCGATCGATCGACCTGTCGCGAGACAGAGGGATTGTCGATGGTGGCGCGGCAGGTGCGAAACGGAGCAGGGAGTCATCGAGACGGGTCGATGGATCGAACGATCGAAGGGGCCGGCCATATAGACAGGTGATAGAAGGAGAAGGAGAGAAAGCGACGAGGAAGGGAGTAGATTAAGGATGAAGATGGACGAGGATAAATTGGTGGATACGAGGAGGGTAAGAGAGAGAGAGAGGAGAAGGAAAGGAGAAAGGAGAGGAGAGAGGAGAAATGGAGGAGTTAGAAGGGGACGGAGGAGGACGAGATTACGGAAAGGATGGAGGAGAGTCTGTTTGGAAGGGTTAAAGGTAAAGGCGGAGGTGAAAGAGAGTGAAGGTGGAATAAGGAGAGAAGGCGGCGAGCGAAAGGATGGAAAGAGACGGAAGGAAAAGGGCCCAAGTAGAACAAGTTAATCACAGAAACGTCAAGGTGACATTAAAATGATGAATTTTATGTCATCATATGGTCAACGTCAAGAATCAGTTTGAAATGACTGACTTATGACATGCTGTTTTACGAGACTCGCGATATATGTAACAGTATATATTGTTACAAATTGCATGATCAGTCATAATTTTCTTCAGTTCTCATAACATATTTCGAGTATATTCTTAAATAGAACGAAAAGATCAAATAAAAGTCAAAGAGAAGTAGTGATTAGTCAAGATTAGATGCTTCTAATGGGCCATTTTGACGTCACGATGACGCGTAAAAAATGATTACAGAATGATGTCATTTTGATATTTTCATGACTGATTTGTTCTACTTGGGGGAAGAGCAGTGGCAGAAAGGAAGGAAGTAAAGAGGTGGCTGAAGCAAGGGAGGCGGAAGGAGACGGACGGATGGAAGACGAAGGGAGGGGAAATGAAATATAAGGTCGCAAGGGAAGATGATGTTATAACACAGTTTATTTTCAGAGAGAAGGTGGAATAAGGAGTGAAGGCGGCGAGCGAGAGGAGGGAGAGATACGGAAGGAAAGGGGAAGAGCATTGGCAGAAAGAAGGGTAGCAAAGAGGTGGTTGAAGTAAGGGAGGCGGAAGGAGATGGACGGATGGAAGACGAAGGGAGGTGAAATGAAATGTAAGGTCGCAAAGGAGGGGAAAGGAATTGTAAGGTCGTGTGGAGAAGGAGATCACGAGAAGGATGGAGGAGAAACGGACGAGGACGAAGTTCAGGGGAAGAAAGGAGGAGAGAAGGTAGAATAAAATAGAGGGGTGTGGTGAGCGTGAGGAGGGTGAGAGACGGAGGGAAAGGAGAGCAGTGGTGGATAGGAGGGAAGCGGAGAGGTGGCTGAGGGAAACGGACGAGGACAGGGAACAGTTGAGACAGGAAGGAGGAAGGCGAAGGTACGCGGAACCGGAGGAAGCAGAAGAAGATAAACAGAGGGATGAAGGAAGAGGGGGGAGGGAGAGGGAAATAGAATGAATTGTAAGGTCGCATATGGCCAGGGCGTGTAAGGGAGTGATTTGTAAGAGGTTTGGGTACGTTTCTTATAAAAAAAAAACGCCTTGTAAACCCTACGGGGATACACAATAAATCTACATACATACAAATTAAAATTAAATTACATAACATTGAAATTAATTTATATAACATTAAATTATTAATAATTAATTAACATGGATACGAACGTGCATTGCATCTGCATGTTTATTTGCGATGTCTGTAAATTCTTTTCGAGCTTCAGAATAGTGTGAATCTAACCGTGTGACATTATCTGCAACCATTTATGATTATTTTACACACACACTGACACACATACACACACATACACACACGCACGAACGCACGCACGCACACGTGGCCACGTGCCTGAGTGCATCTGTAACAACTTCTACTTCAAACTTGTTGACAATTATGCTTGTTCGAGATTACGCTCGCGTTGCGCCATCTCATCAGATGGCAGCTTCGATCGGGTATCGACAGGCCGGATCGACGCGGCAGCTTGCGCAAGCACGGGCGCGCTCATCGCGAGCTTCTCCCTCGCCTCAGAGAGAAACATGTCCGCGTTGTGATCGTACGTACGACGTGTGCTCTGTGAGTTCTGTTCGTAGAACTGCATACCGTGCCGCTCGCAGTGATTGAAGCTGCCAAGAGACTGTAAAGTGTAAAGAGACCGCTCACCCCAGCCAGCTCTGGTACATCAACACGACGACTCAGGCTCACACGTGCGCGAGTGCCGACCGCCACGTGTCTCAACGGCTCACGGGCGAATCACCACGAGCGAGGCAATTTATACAATTGCCTCGCGCATCAAAAGACTTCTCATTATACACCGCTCATCGTTTCTCAGGTCAGACTGTACATATTTCATTAAAGACGGCTCAGACTGTGGTCTGAGTTACACAAAAAATAAAGGCATAATTTGTTAACACCCTCCACGCGCGTCCTTCTCACCCCGCTACCATCGCCGGGATTAATCAGCGATTTCGCGAACATTTGGTCCTTCGAGCCGGATGCGTGGAACTTGTGGTGTGGCTCAGACACAGATCACGTGAAAGGGGCATGCCCTCCGCGATGTGCCACGTAGACATTATAGCGCTGTCGCGAGTGAAAGACAGACATTCTCACGCGCGCTCGCGAGTGTTACACGAGTGTTCACGCGCCCTCGCGAGTGTCACATAAACAGTATCACGTGCTCAATACATGACTCTCGCTTCGCATAGCGCTTTCTCTCGCGTTCCTCGAACGTTCTCGATTCGTGCAGCATTTTCTTACACGTGTCTCGACGTTTCTCAGGTTTCTCATCGTGAACAGCTCAGGGGCGGCTCATCATGACGGATCCCGCCAAAACCGGGACGGGAGGGAAGACCTCTCCATTACTCGAGCTGCCGACCGACAAGCGCACTTCAGAGCGTCAGGCCTCACCGGTGCGGCTGTCCGCGGAGCTCACGCTGAAGGTGCAGACGCAGATGAATCGCATCGCAACGGTGCGGGCCATCAACCAGACGTTGCCATCTACCGCAGATGACACGTCGGTGGATGAAATTCTCCAGATCTCGATCCAGCTCGAGGAAGTGCACAAGGCGTTCCTTAAGGATCACACCTATTTCGAAGCCTCATGGCCGGCGGCGCTCATCACTCATGAGTACTTCTCGAAGAACGCCTTCGCGGTGGAGGCGCAGGAGTGCATGGCGGCTCGTCGCTCTCTGGCGAAGCTCAAGGGCGCATTAGCGGAGAGGCTTGCTCCGAAGGCGGCGCTTGAAACGGTGCAGCCCTCACAGTCTCAACAGAGACTGCCGGACATAAACATCCCGTCCTTCAAGGGCGATTACGCTACTTGGCCCACGTACCGCGACCTATTCAGGGCCGTCATCCTTGATAGCCGACAAATCACTGACGTGGAAAAACTTCACTATCTGCGACTCTCGCTTGAAGGCACACCTTCTCAGCTCATCTCCGGACTGCCTCTCACCGGAGATTCTCTCAACCCGTCATGGGAGATGCTCGTCGAGCGATACGAAAACAAACGCCTGCTCATTCAGTCGTATCTAGACCAACTCTTTGCCAGCTCAACACCAGTGCAGAGAAACGCCGCATCACTGGACAAGTTGCTCAACACCTTCAAGGAAGGAATAAAGGGCCTGCAAGCCTTGGGCGTCTCACAGGATCTGGGAGACAGCATCCTGGTGTACCAGCTGTCCAGGCAGCTGGATCGCCAGACGAAGGAGCAGTGGGAGACGTCCCTAGGAGCAAAACGCGAGTATCCGCGATTCGAGCAGCTCGAGCAGTTTCTCACCTCTCGAGCTCGAGCACTCGAGAGGATAGAGTCCACGGTCAGCTCAGGGAGCACGGTCGCCTCAACATCCAGGCGTTCGACAGCTCACCATGCGGCAGTTCAACCGGCCCGCACGGAATCATCAGACGGCTCCACGGTGTACCCGTGTGACTGCTGCAACGGCACGCATTTCGTTGTGACGTGCACAAAATTTAGGGATCTCTCACCGGTCGAACGACAGAAACTTGTCATCTCACGGAGGCTCTGCTTCAATTGCCTCGGCCGCCACAACGTCCGCTCATGTAAGAGCTCACGAGGGTGCAAGAAGTGCACCAACCGACACCACACGATGCTGCATGAAGCTCATCAGGCGAACTTATCAGCGAAGCCGAGCACCAGCTCAGCTGCGGCAGCTCAATAGGAAGATGGTGCAATCGTCGCTCACTCCTCTTTGGCCCGCTCATCACACTCAACCTTATTAGCTACGGCCCTGGCTCAGATAAATTCATTTGTGACTACTCAGCGCGTACGGCTTCTCATCGATTCAGGTTCAGAACTCACCTTCGTCTCTGAATCACTCATTCGTCAGCTCAACATTCCTCGTCATCATTCTGTCATCATCATTACTGGAATTGGGGGCGAAAAGTCAACTCAAACTCGAGGAGTTGCCTCACTCCAGCTCCGCTCACTTTACTCAAGATCAGACGTCATCATTCAAGCTCACATTTTGCAGACGTTAACCAACATCTTGCCATCATTCAACGCTGCACCACAGGAATGGCCGCATCTCACCAAGTTAATCTTGGCCGATCCAGACTTTCTCACACCACGGCCAGTGGATATCATCATTGGAGCTGACTCATATGGGCAGATCATCAAGCCCAACATCATCAAACAAGATCCATTGATGCCAATTGCGCAGCTCTCAATTTTTGGATGGCTCGTTCTCGGACCTGTCGACACATCATCATCGGCATCTGCTGCAGTGCACCATGCCTCGATTCAGGAGAGAGAAGATGCTCTCGACGAGTTGCTGGCGAAATTCTGGACACAAGAAGAAGTGCCTGCAAGTAATACTCATGATCTTACGCCTGACGAGCAAAGATGTGAAGAATATTACAAGAGCACTGTTTCGCGGGACTCAACAGGTCGCTACACGGTTCGACTTCCGTTAAAATCATCACCTGATACTCTTGGGGATTCGTATCACACTGCGCATCGATGCCTGCAGGGCTTACTAAGAAGGTTCGCACGAGATGACAACTATCGACGCCTGTATCATCAGTTCATGACAGAATATCGAGAGCTCAATCACATGACGGAGGCTTCACCCGTTTCCAGCCAGCACGCGCAATATTACTTGCCACATCACGGCGTGCTCAAACCAGACAGTGCAACCACAAAATTACGTGTGGTGTTTAATGGCTCGAGTGTATCTACATCCGGCCGCTCACTCAATGATATCATGTATACGGGAGCCAAGTTGCATTTAGACGTCACAGACGTTTTGCTCTGGATTCGACAGTTTCGGCATTTAGTGGCAACTGACATCACTAAAATGTACAGGCAAATCAACGTACATAAGGATGACTGGAATTTACAACGGGTTCTCTGGATCGACAAACAACTCAAGGAAGTGGAAAATTATCTAACAACGGTCACGTATGGTACCAAGGGTGCCCCGTTCTTAGCAGTGCGAACACTGCTGCAACTGGTGAAGGATGAAGGCCATAAGTTTCCCCTTGCAGTGCCGCCACTCACTGAGGGTCGATATGTTGACGACACCTTTGGAGGCGCCGACACAGTTCAGCAGGTAAAGGAAATTGCAGTGCAACTGAAGAATTTGTGCATGGCGGGCGGTTTTCCATTATCAAAGTGGCACGCGACTCATCAAGATGTGCTCACTGCGGTTCAAGCAGAAAAGGAACAGGGCTCGCAAATTGCATTTGACGATTGCACAACCAAAATCCTCGGATTAAACTGGCTTCCTCACGAAGATTCATTCACATTCTCAACAAGGATCTCATCGCACACCACTCAGTTCACCAAACGCCTCGTTTTGTCTGAAGTGGCTCAGATATTCGATCCACTAGGCTTTGCATCACCAGTAGTGATCAAGGCGAAGATGCTCTTGCAGGAGCTATGGCTTCATAAGCTCCGATGGGATGAACCACTGCCATCCCAGCTCTCATCACGGTGGCTCACTATCAGAAAAGAACTCACCAGCTTAAGCAGAATCTCAATACCTCGATGGTATAACACATGGAGTACCTCGTCAGTGGAATTTCACGGCTTTTCTGATGCTTCTCAACTAGCAATGGCTGCAGTCGTATATATCACCGTCCGCAGCTCAAACGACGCCACGATTTCATTGGTGTGCTCCAAAACTAAGGTAGCACCGCTCAAACGGCTCACCATCCCGAGACTTGAACTCTCCGCAGCACTGCTGCTCTCAAGGCTCATGCAATACGTTCAAGCCACCTTGAAGTTGAACGTTACAGCAATTCACCTGTGGACGGACTCTGTTGTGACACTCACGTGGATCAAATCTCATGCATCGCGCTGGAAGGATTTTGTGAGAAACCGAGTTTCTCAGATTCAAGATCTCACTGCAAAGGCACACTGGAGATACGTACCTGGTACATCCAATCCAGCCGATTGCGCATCACGAGGATTGACTACTTCTCAACTTCAAAGCCACTCATTATGGTGGACGGGACCACCGTGGATACTCACACCTGAAGCATGGCCATCACAACCCGCGCTGTCGGACGAGTTGAGCTGCAGTGAGGCCCGTCCTGGCATTGCGCTACATGCAGCGGCATCTCAGTCGGAATACCACTGGGACCTCATATATAGGTACTCAACCCTCAATAAATTATTGAAAGTAACAGCTCTCTGTTTCAGGTTTATCTCTCTCTTGAGAAAGCGCCGAGCCAAGTCACTGGACTTGCACTCAGCTTTGGAGAAGGCCAGACTATTCTGGATCAAGGCTACTCAAGCGGCATACTTCACGCATGAGATCAAGATGCTCACGGCCAATTCGAGACTACCACCTACTCACGCATTCAGTCGATTGACTGCGTACATAGACGCTCAAGGGGTTATCCGAGTTGGCGGCCGCCTCAACCAATCAGCACTAGCTCAAGACAACAAACATCAGGCGATTTTACCTCGCCACTCACGGTTCTCAACTTTAATCATCGCCCACGCCCATTTGCGTACTTTACATGGAGGAACACAGCTGACATTGGCTCATGTCAGGCAACAATATTGGATCATCGGCGGACGGGCTCCGGTGAAGTCTCATATCTTACGGTGTGTCGTGTGTGCTCGGCAGAGGGGGATCCGTGCTCATCAACTGATGGGCCAACTACCTCTCTCTCGGGTTACGCCGTCACGTCCGTTTGCTCATACAGGAGTCGACTATGCCGGACCGCTCACCATCAAGACATGGAAGGGACGAGGTGCGAAAACATACAAGGGATGGATCTGTGTGTTCGTCTGCTTTTCCACCTCCGCAATTCACCTCGAAGTAGTCAGTGACTACTCATCAGAAGGATTCATAGCAGCCTTCCGAAGATTTGCAGCGAGAAGGGGAATTGCTCAGACCATGTACTCGGACTGCGGGACAACTTTCATTGGAGCAGACGCCGCGCTCAAGAAAATGTTCGTCCAAGACGCTCAAGAACATCAACGGATTGCTCAAGTGTTGCAACTTGACGGCATAAGATGGGAGTTCAACCCACCAGGTGCTCCACACATGGGGGGCAAGTGGGAGGCGGTTGTAAAGTCCGTGAAGTTTCATTTGAGACGGACCATCGGGGAGACTCTACTCACGACGGAAGAACTAACAACGTTGCTTACGCAAATAGAGGCCATTCTCAACTCAAGGCCGTTGGAACCGTTGAGCGACGACCCTGAAGACGTCTCAGCGCTCACCCCAGGTCATTTTCTCATTGGAGGTCCACTCACTACCATACCCGAGTCATCTCTGATCGACCTGGCAACCTCGCGACTATCTCGGTGGCAGCTCATCCAGCAGCATGTTCAACAATTTTGGGCGCAATGGTCGGCGCATTATCTGCAACGCCAGCAGGCGATATCCAAGTGGCATCATCCTAACAACAACATCAAGGTGGGTTCTATCGTGCTGCTCACCGACGAACGCTCTCCACCGTGCAAATGGCCACTCGCAAGAGTAACGGCTTTGCACCCCGGAAAGGATGGACTTACTAGGGTGGTTACCCTCAAGACGGCCACCACGATGCTCACCCGGCCAATTGCCAAGCTTGCCGTATTACCCATTTCATCAGGATAAAGGATCACGAGTAAGGAATCATCAACAAGGTTGCTGATGGCGGGCGGAATGTTCGAGATTACGCTCGCGTTGCGCCATCTCATCAGATGGCAGCTTCGATCGGGTATCGACAGGCCGGATCGACGCGGCAGCTTGCGCAAGCACGGGCGCGCTCATCGCGAGCTTCTCCCTCGCCTCAGAGAGAAACATGTCCGCGTTGTGATCGTACGTACGACGTGTGCTCTGTGAGTTCTGTTCGTAGAACTGCATACCGTGCCGCTCGCAGTGATTGAAGCTGCCAAGAGACTGTAAAGTGTAAAGAGACCGCTCACCCCAGCCAGCTCTGGTACATCAACACGACGACTCAGGCTCACACGTGCGCGAGTGCCGACCGCCACGTGTCTCAACGGCTCACGGGCGAATCACCACGAGCGAGGCAATTTATACAATTGCCTCGCGCATCAAAAGACTTCTCATTATACACCGCTCATCGTTTCTCAGGTCAGACTGTACATATTTCATTAAAGACGGCTCAGACTGTGGTCTGAGTTACACAAAAAATAAAGGCATAATTTGTTAACACCCTCCACGCGCGTCCTTCTCACCCCGCTACCATCGCCGGGATTAATCAGCGATTTCGCGAACAATGCTATACTTACGTTTCATGCCTGATTCTTTTTTATTTTTTTCATTTGATTTCTTATTGAATGAGTTTTACGGTGATAGTTCTTCCGGTATATCTATTAAAATATAAAGATAAATCTGAGATATACAATACATATTTGTGGATAAAATTTTTAATTTCTATATTTAAAGAAATTTTAATTTAGTACAAACATATATTGCGTGTGGGACACTTAAAATCCTTTTTCATTTAATCGCACGAAATGTTTGTATAAAATTTCAATTTCTTTATATTTTATGCAAACACTTACTTTGTGACACTGAGGGTTCTGTAATATCTTGCAATGGTTGACGTTGAAGTACAGAATCTTCATTCTAATATATACGTTCATCGAATTCCTCAAATTCCACAGTTAAAACTGTAGTATCTAAAAAAGTAAGACATATTAATCTTATCTTCTTGTATAAAATATACTTTTATAATATTAATATGCACATAAAAATAAAATTAATACGTAAAAATAACTGATATTCATCATTAGACATATACAAAAATCCAAACAATTAAATATACAATATATATTTCATAGCGTACACTCTTGGACGGAATAGTCTACAAGTATGAAGTTGGCCGTATTGAGAGTTTATCTTTCTTCCTCAACATTGAAAAAAAAAAGATAAACTCTGAACGCAGCCAACTTCATACTTGTAGGCTATTCCGTCCGAGAGTGTACATATTCATATATAAATGAAAGTTAATATGCAAACACATACACCATGTAGTGTGACGTGACAAAGTCGCGTCCTCCACCCAGGCGGTAGCTCGGCCGAGGGGAAGGTCGGGGATGGCGCCTCGACTCGGGAAGGGGAAGGGCCATTTGCGCTAATCGCCTTTAAGTTAGATTTCGTAGGAATGACCGGTGGTGCCGGAGCGTGGGATCACCGACGATGGAGGCATGTAACGACCGGAGTGTCGCTACGAGGGAAGGACGGGCGTTTCGAGAGCGCTGGGCGGAGTGGTTGGCCGACGGGCGGGTCGCCGGGGCCCGCCGCTGAAGAAGCGCAGGAACAAGTCTCGCACGGCACGACCCTGGCCCCGCCGCAGCGTTACCAAGGGTGCACCCCCGCGGCTGCAGCGCGGGTGGATGACCCGTACATCTCCTCCGTCGGGACCGACGGGCCGAGCGGCATAGCCACGGCCTGGCCAGCCGGGCTAGGACGGCAATGGGCCCGTATACGAAACAGCGGATTGAACGGACCGCGGGAAACGGCGGACATTACGAGCGGCGCCGCGAGCACGGCGACACGCACGACCAATCGGCGGGGCAGAACACTACGAGCTTTAAGGCGCGTGTGCGGGGGCCCGGCGCGGTCCCGCCAGAGCGGCCACTCCGCACTGTCGAACCAGCCGCAGCCGAGGAGCCACCTCTGGACGAGCGCCCCGACGCTGCCGAGCAGCAGCGAGCAGCTAACCTGTAAGATCTCCACTCCGGTACTGCCGCGATATTAAGGGCTCGATCTCGGCCACGGCCCCGTACGATTGAGCGTGAATACCGATTAGATTACCGTGCAGATCGACCGGATTAACCTCTGCACGTGGTTGCCGGCTCCCGTTGCCGTGGATGCCGGTTCGCTTGTCGTGGCTTGCAGTTAAGATCGCGGACGCGTGGCCGGCCGGGATCGCAGTCAGGAAAATTAGTGAGGCCCTCCTCGAAAGCTCCAAACGCGGGCAACAGTCAATTCGAGTTAATTGTCTAATGTTGCATATTCGTGAGTCGTGGGCGGAAGCGTGCCGCGGGCGGAAACGTGCCGCGGGCGGTGCGCTTCGGAAGATATGGTTGTATAGTGTTGCGTAGTTGTGGAAATCGGTGCTCGTCGTGCACGGAGGAGCATCGTGCGTGCGTTGCGTCGCGAGCTCCGCGGATATTTTGCGTCGTGTGTGTGCGAGCAAGTATCGTCGCGCTTGCTCGAGAAGGGATTTCGCGAGTGTACTTTCGAGAAGTGTATTGCGTCGGGCACATTGCGTTGCGTCGCGAGCCTCGCGGACATTTTGCGTCGTGTGTGCGAGCAAGTATCGTCGCGCTTGCTCGAGAAGGAATTTCGCGAACGTACTTTCAGGAAGTATATTGCGTCGGGCACATTGCGTTGCGTCGAGAGCTTCGCGGATATTTTGCGTCGCGTGTGCGAGCAAGTATCGTCGCGCTCGCTCGGAAAGGGAATTTCGCGAACGTATTGTGAATTCACGTTTCGTGTACCATGTCGCGTTCATGAGAGTCATTGCGTGTTCGAGTTTACGGTATTGTGCATTCGCGGCCGACTGTGCATTCGTGTTTATGTGTAGCGCCGAGGTTTTGGGAAGGGTTGCGTATGCGGATTGAGGACATTGCGTACTCGCGTCGTGCGAATTACCGCGTTTCCGCGACTGTACGGATCGAGATTGCTGAGCTCGCTTAAGAGCCTCGCGGGTATTTTGCGCCGTTCGTTCGGACAAGTATTATCGCGCTCGCTCGAAAAGAGAGCCTCGCGGACATCAGGCGATCACGCGCCCCGTGCGTGTGTTAGCCGCCGACTCGATTACCGCGGTGCTACCGAACATCGGAACTGTATTTGATCCTGAATTCCAACCATATTGTGCATACCGCTTATGTGAAATATATCTTTATTGTTATTATTTATTTTGTGTCGATTGCGTTACGCTCCCTCTCCGCCTTCACCCCTCGTGACTTGGAACTACGCCCTGAGCTTGCGGTGAGGCAGTAGAAACAGATTTCGAGACTTGAATTGTCGAAACGTGGTGCGCGTAATCGCACCTGGCGCCCAATCGGAATGTTTCGTCGAGGATAACGTATATGGAAGGTGACGGTGAGGACATTGACACCGTGAACACCTCGGAGCTGCCGCCTGTCTATTAGCAATTAATTTGTGGCCGCGCCTTCTCGGCTGGCGAGACCGAGGAAAATCGGGTTGCAGTAGCTAAAGTTAAACTAAAATTAAAGTTATTTATAAATATATTACGTTTAAATAAATTCTTACTATGACATTAATAAAATAAAAAACATACCAGTCTCTATTCTGTCTGTTATCTCTGGAATAACAACTGGCACAGGCGGAATGTTTAATATTTCAACATTTTCTGCTGTTAATTCTTCTATAGCATTCTGCAAATGAGATAATGTTTAATATATATATATATATATATATATATATATATATAGATATATTGCATAGAAATAAGTGTACATACATTTTTATATGAAACATTTTTACTTACATTATTTTCCTCTGGAAAACTATCTGGTACATTAGGTAAACCTTGAACATAGTCATGTCCAATGATACCTAACACACGCTTGTCCAATTCGTCTATAGTAATATTTATTGGATTATTTCCTGTCTGTGCTCTTAATCGTCTTAATTTTTGCACTTTTTCTGATACTTTCGATTTATAATCTCGCCAAGTCTACAACATAATGTAATATACCATAATAAATAATAAAAATATAAATATATTAATCTTTATATCACAATCCTGTTCTAAAAAGGAGATGTGAAGTTTATTGTTGTCGCTTTTCCGCGATGCCGATTGGTTCTCTTGCTGCGCTTATTTCATTTGCAGCTGTCATTGTATATTTTGACAGTTGTGTGTATCAAGGAGTTAATAGTGTCATAGTAATAGCATAATGTTAAAGCTAAATAGCGCGCGCAAAGCGTCTGTAGTGTCTAGTACTATGTATATATATATATACATATCAATAAAGAATATTAATGCACTATATATACTTACGGTCTTCCAGGATTTCACATCTTTTTTTTCCATCTGGTGCTAACGAATTCAATAATGTGGCTAATTCGTTCCAACTGTCTTATGCATTTTCATTTTCGTTAATGCTATTCAATTTTCCCGTGGCCATGTATGGATGGCGTTCCAAATGGCATATGAGAGTCTCAATTTATTGGCGATTAGCTCTGCCTTGTCGTGTTTTACTAGTTTTTCTGAAAAAGATGTATTACATTTTTTATACATATAACCACGAATTTCTCATAGATTGTACTTACTCTGTCATGTTTAGCACACTATTTAGCACTTATTTCTCTCTTATAATGAAAGCACACTATTTAGCACTTATTTCTCTCTTATAACGAAAGCTGTAACACAAGAAGTTATGTATACATGATTTAGAGCTTCTGAACAAGAATAACCACAACACAACATATTACTTAATTAGGTACTCATTTTTAATACAAAATATTATTCTTACCTGATAAGAGAAAGAACTGCTATCAAAAATAATATCTAGATAAATCTAGATAAAAGATAAATCTAATTAATGTAAGAAAAATTAATTTAATATTGAAAAATATTATTTGATGAGAACATCAACCCAGGTAGCAAGCTGAGGTTATTTATTGTCATTTTGACGTTAAAAAGATCTTTTTGACGACATTTTGACGTTAAAATGACGATAAATAACGTCAGCTTGCTACTTGAGAATATAAGGTTAGTATATATTTTATAATAAAAAAAGATGATAAAAATACATAGCGTAACGTAACGTATGTTTTACGGATGTTACAATGTGGAGGATCATCCTTTTTTACTATAAATTATATTGTTGCGCTCGTCGCGAAGCATTCTCTCACGCTCGCACTCTCACGCGCACTCACTCCCGTGACCCGCGGAAATAAAGGGAACACCGTTTTACAAAAGGAACTCGGTTAGCGTTTATTAAAACAAGGCGCGATACAAGAGAGCGTGGACACACGTCCGTTCGGTCCAGCAGCTCCAGAACAAATCATCAGCTGTTTTATTAAATCAATAAATCAATCAAAGAGTCCCGTTGTCAAGGGACGTGCTTTGGCTTGAAGCTATTCGAGCAAAGTTCAGGCTTCTCGTGAGCGAAGTTCCGCGCGCAACGGGTGTTCCATCACGGGTGCAACACTGCCCCCCTTCTTCCTAGATTGTCGTCCCGACAATCCACAGAAGGGCAGTGCCCCGATACACGACTTCCCGGGCACCAGGCTGGCCCCTTGTTCTACCCCGGGCTGCTGCCACAGGTTAACGAACTGCCCTCTCCTGGTCCCTCGCCGTAAAACACCTCGAGGTAGGCTTCGCTTCTTTCGGCTTCCCGGGAAAGAGCTGGCCAGACTCCTCCCCTCCGACACCAGGGCGAACCTCCTCTTCTGCGGGAACATCCCCCGACGTTACCGCTCTTCCTCGAAATCTTCGGACAAGGGGGGGGGAACTGCCCGTGGACCCTGCGCCCCGCAGGGCTCCCCAGGTCCCCGCCCGGCATTTGCCCTACGGCCCACGGAAAAACCACGGGTCAAAAACCGTGGGCAGGCGGCTTCTTCTAAGGAGCCGAGACTTTCTTTGGTTGGATGACGAACCGCTTCGGATTCCTTAGAAAACTCCTCTTATTTACCAGGAACAAAGACTTTCCTTCAACAAAAACAGTAACATAACTCGCAGTAACATTGCTAAAACGATTAAGCTTCTATAGAAGATAAAAAAAAGTCTAAATTTTCTCATAACTGGGGCACTCAGAACGGAAATGCCCCGTCTCTCCGCAGGACCAACACTCCCCGCGATTGGTCCTGGAACCTCCTCGAGACGCGCTGTCCTTTCCACCCTCCTCCTCCTTCTCTTCTCCCACCTTCCCTTCCGAGTTTCGCGAAATGCGTCTTTCTTTTTTTTCAAAACCCCTCTCACTTCCGAAATTTTCCCCGTGAATGGCCTTTACAGCTTTCGCCCTTTCTACCGCTAACTTTAAGGAGGTAATTCCCTCCAATTGGAGAGTCCTCCTCAGAAAGCCGTCAGATATTGCAGAAACAAATTGCGCGCACGCGATCTTATCTCGAACCGAAAAAGAACACTCGGGGTAAGCTAATCGCGACAGTCTTTCCAATTCCGCACTAAGAGAAGCCAAATCTTCTCCATTTCTCTGCTTTCGGCCTGTAAATTGCGTATAAAAGTTTTGCGACAAACCCCCCTCGCCGAAACGCAACTCCAATTTCGATTTTAGTTCTTTAAAACATAAATTCTCTAAATTTTCGACCGACTCTAATACCGTCCGCGCTTTTCCCCTAAGACTCGCGGCCAACGCAACGAATTTTGACGCGTCGTCCCAATTATTCGCACGCGCGATGAGAAGAAATTGGGAGAGGAATTCTCGCAGCGGCGTCGAGCCGTCGAACGTGTCGGGCTTCAACTTGAAGCCCAATTCCGTATGCGCACAGCTTCCACGCGTTTCTTCCGCGGCGGCTCGCGCTCTCGCGTCTACGAAATCTACACGCGTCACTTCCGCGACCGCGGCGGCCCGCGCTCCCGTATCTCCGGTCGCGTTAAATAAGGAACTTAGCTGCGGGAGTTCTCGACGCTGTGGCTCCGCTTCCCGCTGTCGCAGCAACGCCGCATAATCCTCACGCATCTGGCGGATCTCCTGCATCATCGCCTGCAGTGTCACCACTTCCGCTGAGAGCTGAGGGGCGCTCGATCCGGGTCGTATCTCCGTCTCTGTCTCGAGCCGTGGAGCTCTCGGCCTCGGGGTTCCCATCCGCGCTCTCTTTCTCGTCGCGGGTGCTGTAAATAACTCGTCAGTACTCGTCATTTAGTTCCGCTCGTCCGCTCGTCAGATCCGTCCGAACAGTACGATCCGTGTGATCCGTGCGATCCCGGACGAGCCCCCAAAATGTTGCGCTCGCCGCGAAGCACTCTCTCACGCTCGCACTCTCACGCGCACTCACTCCCGTGACCCGCGGAAATAAAGGGAACACCGTTTTACAAAAGGAACTCGGTTAGCGTTTATTAAAACAAGGCGCGATACAAGAGAGCGTGGACACACGTCCGTTCGGTCCAGCAGCTCCAGAACAAATCATCAGCTGTTTCATTAAATCAATAAATCAATCAAAGAGTCCCGTTGTCAAGGGACGTGCTTTGGCTTGAAGCTATTCGAGCAAAGTTCAGGCTTCTCGTGAGCGAAGTTCCGCGCGCAACGGGTGTTCCATCACGGGTGCAACAATATTATAGACTAACCTTATATTAATGTTTTCATCAAATATAAAATTAATTTTCCTTACATCTAAGATCTCTCTCTCTCTCTCTCTGTGCAATTTTGTTTCGCGTTCGTACATTCAGATATATCCATAAAAATCCATGATCTGATTGGTTAAGAGAAAATTGATGGAGTTACACCGATGAAGATATACGACGTTTCATAACGACGTCGATATTGTATTTTGTATCGATATCGTATCGTCAACCCACGTCAACCGGAATTACGGAATAACATTTTCGTTAGAGTGTCGTTAGCGCAAGCGACAATTGTCGCTACGAAACGATAGCGACATTGTCGTTATAAAGTTAGAGAATCGCCCTGCTGGCCCGCTACGTGAGACCGCGCAGAGCGAGACAGCGTGCTCTGTGAGTCCTCTTTCGTACCGGGGGATGGCTCGCCCCTGTCAGGATGAAGCGCCTCCAAAGTGCGCACTCGACACTCCAAAAAGCTCTTCAGCGTGTCGAGCGATGGCGGGTCAGTAGTTCCGCTGACCGCGGTTTCCCATTCCCTACGGGAACGGGGATCGAGCAACTCCACGACAAGGTGCACGAACAGATCACTGCAGTCGGTGATTGGTCGTCCAATGCTTTCGAGAGAGCCCATTGTGTTTAGCATTCCCAGGAAGATTTTCCGTAGGTCGTCCACTGCTTCATTCTTCATTTTAAGAGGGTATTCTACTGTAAAAATTTCAAAAAATCGAAAAAAAATATTTTTTTGTCTCAAAGTATATGTTATGAAAAATATGTCTGTAAAGGGATTTGGTTAAATTCATAAAATTGACGAAGTTGTAGCGGTTTAAAGGGAGCGGCTTACAGCGCGCAGTGCCGAACGCAGCGGGAGACGAGCAATAGCTTTGTCTCGACAGGTCTCGTAGTTTTCAGTTTGAAAGAGGGGCCTAACGGTTTCTACCTGATCTTTCTGAGAAAACATCTGTATGGTCCTGGACTGGCAGATTAATCTTCGTAAGTAAAGATCCTTCATAAACGGTGCGCAAAACTTTAAACGCGTTTTTCTCAAAACCATGTTTTTTGAACTGGTACACAAGATATCTCAAGATCTATTTGATCGATCAAGTCCGGCTTTTGCGTACATCCTCAGCAGATGTGCCGCTATAACCGGAACTAGAATTAAGTAAAAAAAAAATTTTTTACGATTTTGACAACCTTTGAAAGATAAAAAAAATTCATACTAAATTTTTAAAGTGCCGCCATTTTTTAAATTTTCAATTTAAAAATTCCATTTTAGTTCCTGCTATAGCCAAACTCATACTAATTGAATCTTTTTGAATTTTTTGTTTCAGACAACCAGAATAGACGCAATCATGTGTACCGTTTTTTTTGCCATGTATTCGATAGGGTATAATTAATATTTATATTCATTAATTTAGCTTCAAAAAATATTTTTTGTGTTCTCTAAAGATAATAAAATATATACATAAAAAGCTGATATTAACAATTTTCACTGGTTATTTGTAAAAAAATCCCGAAAAAAGCGCATTTTACACTAGAATACCCCCTTAAGCAGCGATGAGAATGAGGTAAAGCAGGCGCGCACCAAAAGGCGCGTGTTAGCGTAATGCTCAGTGAGCATGGTCTAAACTCGAGAGTAGCTCTCGGCCGTGGTAGGCAGATTGCGTACAAGGGTGCTAGCTTCGCCCTTCAAGCTTGTCTTAAGATAGTGAAGCCTCTCGACATCCTCTAGGGAGGTATCTCTATCCACCACGGAGTGGAAAAGATCTCTGAAGGCGGACCAGTCCTCGTATGCACCAGAAAATTGTGGTAGTTGGATGCGTGGCAATGTCTTGCGCATTGCACCCTCAGCTGGTTTGGCGTTCTCTGGTTGGTCGGCGGATTGGCGCTGAAATCTCGCCAGCAGGTCGAGAAACGCTGTCTTTTGAGAAAGGTAGATCGCCTCAGCTACAGCGTAGAAGTCATCCTTGACGTATTCGTGCTCGCTGAGAGCTTTCCAATGTGTAGTCATCATGTCATCGTGATTTTCCTTGAATACCTCCCAGTTCGAATCAAGGCCGGCCATGCGAGCCGTCACGGATCCTGCAGTGATTTAAGCGGCTCCTGACTTCTTCAGGTTGTCATAGGCTCTTGCCATTTGACCGTATACCTCGTGCTGGCGCCGCACGGCGCTTTCTACTTCGGGATTCATGCCGATTTACTTTGGTGGGACTTCCTTTCGCCGTACCTTCCGATTCTATGCTGTGACGAACAGCGGATGCAGTAAACGCCGGATGACCTATCCGGCTCGAAAGACCATGTTTCGGAATGGCAGGAAGATTAGTGAAGTCGGAGGCTAGTAATTCGTGAATCCTGAAGTCTGGTAGAATGAGATTTATTGCGTTGTCAGGTACATTGTGAATCCCTCCAGGTGGTGGGGGGAGTCCTTCCGGACCCTTTAGGGGCCCGGGGGAGCCCTCCACTACGGGTATTGCGAACCCGGAGTGCCCGAGCTAGGGATGGGCGATGTATGAAAAAATTATCGATGCTAAATTAATCGTTGAATGAATACATCGATTTTGATTAATCGATCATTTACAAAAAATATCGCTACATCGATACATCGCCACACCGATTCATCGATTCATCGATTCATCGATTCATCGATTCATCGATACACCGATACATCGTTTATTTTTCAAGAGAAGCGCTATTATTTTCACATAAGCATAATAGACCGCTGACCATAAAGTGCTCTTCACACTACGTATCGCGGACGCGGATCGGATTGACATTGCGGATCGCGGATCGTAATCTAGCCAATCATGGACGAGCAGCTCATCTGTGATTGGCTGATATCCGATCCGCGATTCGTAATCCCAATCCGATCCGCGTCCGCGATACGTAGTGTGACACGGGCATAAGGCTGCGTTTCCAGTGTTCCCACTAAAGGTGCCAATTCATGAGACGCTGAAAATGAGCGTCAACAAGGTGAACGTGGTGGTTTCGCTTTGACGCTAGCGTCAAAGAAATGAAGTTGAATTTGTTTAATATTCAGCGTCGTCGCTGAATCGTCGTTAATCGTCCCATTACAATCAAACATAGACTTCAAAATACGTAAAATATTAATTATTTTCAAGTAATAATATTTTATGGATACATATATAAGTAAAAGATATTATTTCTGAAGATTTTTACTTGCTAAAAATGAGCGTCGAGCGTCAACGTGAAAAGGCACCTTAAGGTGCGATTTCACGATGACGCTCGAGGCTGGATTCGAGCGTCAAATCTGGTCACGTGATAGATTCAGAGGGACGCGAAATATAACCTAACCACTGGATTGGCTGAATTCGAGCGTCAAGTGTCAAAGCTAAACACAGTTTAGCTTTTTGGCGCTGTTTGACGCTCGAAACCAGCGTCGAGCGTCATCGTGAAATCGCACCTTTAAGGCGCGTTGCGTCACGATTCCGCGTCATGAGTTAAGCCCCTTGCACAATAGGCGATAGCGATAGCGATAGCGACAGCGACAAAGTTGCCGACACAGGTATAGCTTTGTCGGCAACCTTGTCGCTGTCGCTATCGCTATCGCTATCGCCTATTGTGCAAGGGGCTTTATCCAATCAAAACGTTTCATTTTATGACGTCATTTTTGACGCGAGATCTTGTCGGAAATGACGTCATAAAATGAAACGTTTTGATTGGATAACTCATGACGCGGTGTCGTGACGCGACGCGCGACGCGTATAGTGGGAACGCAGCATATGACCAATGAGCATTTTATGTAAATTAATATGGCGACTTTATTCTGGATGTTCATTGGTCCAGCGACCTTATGCTATGCTTATGTTACGTTATGCATTTTGTGTGTTATAGCCCTTAAGGCCATCGCACACAAAATGCATAGCTTAAAGCCCCTTGCACAATGCCAGGCAACAGGCAATAGGAACAGGGAATAGAAATCAGAAATCATGTATAAATGCAGAATAAACAGTGACACAGGCAATAGGCACAGAGTTTCCGTCACGTTGGAAATTCTGTGCCTATTGCCTGTTGCCAACCAATCATAGCATTCGAATTTTTTAGGTTGTAATTAACGATTTTTTGGTTATTTCCTGTTCCTATTGCCTGTTGCCTGGCATTGTGCAAGGGGCTTAACATAAGCGATGCATAAGACCGCTAAACCAATGAGCATCCAGCATAAAGTCGCCATATTAATTTACATAAGATGCTCATTGGTCCAGCGGTCTTATGCTATGCTTATGCAGCCAATGCAATTTTGTATGCAATGCCCTTTATAGTTTATAGAAGATAGAAAAATCAGGTGAATTAATGAATATAATTTATTTTATTTATTTTGTTTCAAAAATTTCTCATCAGAGGCAGGTTTCCAAAATGCTGTGGTGCACTTTCCAAATGTTGCTGCTCCCATCCTTATTACATTATGGCTGCTTCTATAATTTTCAGAAAATTCTATTATCGCTAAGCACAGTAAGCACAACCTGTAAAATGTACAATACTTTCATAGCAAACCAAATAAACCATAATCCGTAAATGCAGGCATTGTATTATTTAATGTGGTGCTCATGCCGCTTATGGTACATACTCCATGAGTGAGGAAAGAAATAGTAGCATGTTTTTAAGGAAATAGTTCAAGATGTAAGTTCTGTTTATTTAGAAGTTACATATATACAGACATCTCACACAATTAGTATGCAATTAAACGCATATGAAACGCATATGAAAACAAAATAAAAATTAGTAAACAGGATTAGTCTTCCAGTAAAAGATTTACTGTAGGTAAAGAGAGCAAAACGTATAAAAAGTATAACGCATATGAAACGCATTGAAACGCATATGAAAACAAAATACAAATTAGTAAGTAGGATTAGTCTTCCAGTAAAAGATCCATTTCACTGTAGGTAAGGAGCGCACAACGTATCAAAGTAAAAAAAAGATGTCTGTCGCAAAGAAATAAAAAGTTGGTGAACAAAAGATTAGCTTTGTAGTAAAAGATGAATCTCACATTGAGTAAAGAGAACAGAACGTGTAAAAAAATAGAAAAAAAACGCAAACAAGTAAAAGCACACATTTATACTAGTCTCCATTCTTCCATTGACATACTGCCCAAAAATAGTAACATGCTGAGATGCTCACCAGTAAGACGATTGCGATTATCAGTTTTCACATTACCAGCATGTGAAAATAAACGTTCGCTTGGTACTGAGGTTGCAATAACGCTGAGATACTGTAATGCTAATTTGGATAAAGTAGGAAATGCAGGCTTCAGTGATTCCCAATGACTGAAAGGATTCGCTGACCGTTCAATCACAGGCTGATGCAAATATTGTTTTAATTCCAAATTTAAACTATCTACATCCTCTACCTCTCCTCTATTTTTCTCCACAAGAATTTGGTGAAAATTCCACAGATCTGAAGTTGTACTCTTCGGATTATTTTTATTCGGATTAACATTTTGGTCATTTTCTCTTGCCTTTCTTGTATTACAATCAGAGATCTTTCTCAGCTGACGATCAATGTCTTGAAGTGCATTGGAAACTGCAAGAGCACTTTGGAAGTCCAATCTTTTGAAGCGAGGATCTAAAATTGTTGAGATAGCCAGAATTCGAGTCGCTTCCACATTTGAGTCGCTTCCATGAAATTTAGCGTTGATCTGAGCGAGCAACTTCGTTTGAAACTCGTTGCCAATTTCTGTTGTAGTCTTGCAATTAGTAACAGCTGCTGTCATGCAGTGGACAATTGGAATCATGATGCTACAAGTGGGATACGTTTCCCCGCTTACTTCGGTAATTACACTTGCGATAGGACTCATCACTGCTACTAAATCCTTTAGAACCGCAATTTCATTCCTTGAGAGCATATCTGGCATATTGTTACATTTTGTAATAACAGGATAAACATAATCCTCTAGTACCAAAAAGCGCTCTAACATGTAGTACGTTGAATTCCATCTCGTTTCAACATCCTGAATAAATTTCAAGACCGTTCCATCGGTTTTTCCATCACGTTTCTGCAGCCTTTTTAATTCATCAGAAGCGACAATACTGTGCCTAACGAGTTTCACAATTTTTTTTACCTTGGTTATAATTTCCATAGCAGGTTGGATGGGATGTAGCGCGTTTGGCACCAAATGGGATAGAATGTGTGCGAAACAAGGTAATCGTTTATTATTTCCAACTAATCTGGCAACCGCACTTTTAATATTTGCTGCACTATCGCTAACCACAGCCATGACCTTGTTTAAGTCTACATCGAAATCCTCCACAATCTTCAATAAAGAGTCAAGTAAGTAATCACTGGTGTGACTCTCATCCAATGGTAAAAGTCCCAAATTCCTATTTTTCATTTCATAATCAGCTCCCAGGTAATGGATGGTTACGCCAAGATAACTTTGATTGGCCACATCGGTCCAATTGTCACATGTCAAAGTATACGATGATGCTTTTTGAATGTTCTCTCTGAACAGATCTTTCAATATTTCATATCTTGCTTCCATCATTTGTGTAATGGTCTTTCTACTTGGAATTTTATATAAGGGAGTTGTAGTTTTCATAAGCCTTTTGAATCCTCTTGCTTCTACAGTAGAAAGTGGAAGCTTGTCAACGGCAATCATGTACATAATTGACAATGTTATTCTATCTGCAGTCAGTCCACCCTCTGAAAACATTATTAGTTTTTAAATTGTTATTTTTATATATTATATATATATATATATTATATATATATATATTATATATATATTAGGGTGGTCCTTATTTTTTGACTATTAATTTTATTCTGCGGCACCCCCCCCCCCCAGATTGTTTCCAATTCGCAAAAAAATAATCCCTGCCAAAGCTCGTCTTATACGTCTCATTTAAACAATTAGGTAAATTGTTAATAACTAAAAAATAAAAATAAATAGTTATTGCATTTATTGCTTGATCAGCTGGAAAAAATTATGTATGGGCTACAAAAGTTATAATAGTATGTTTAGAGTATTATTATAACTTTTGTAGCCCATACATAATTTTTTCCAACTGATCAAGCAATAAATGCAATAACTATTTATTTTTATTTTTTAGTTATCAACAATTTACCTAATTGTTTAAATGAGACGTATAAGGTCTCAAACAATGCAGAAAAGCAAGACACACATGTTAAAAAAAGAAAAGTGCTTTAGGCCGGATTTTGGTGGAAAATACGCTTTAAAAATCAATGTTAATGGAATAAACAGTTTAATACAAGAGAACTCAAATGTTTCCGTTATCCGATCGAGCTGAGCTTTGGCAGGGATTATTTTTTGCGAATTGGAAACATTCTGGGGGGTGCCGCCAAAAAAATTTAAAAACAAATTTATTTTTGGGCCCCTTAATTTTTTAGAGGAAAAGTAATAATAAAACAAATGCGATATACCAATTGTATATAAATAATTTTTGTGTACACAAGAAATATACAAGATTATTTACTTGTATCTATAAACAAAAATACTTATTTTAAATGTACTCTTCTAGCTTTCATTTCAGCAAATTCGTTAATTACATCATCATAATTAATATTTTTAACAATATTGTATTGAATAGTCCGACTACGTGGTACTTTACAAGAACTACGAGAAACAAGTTTCGAACAAAATTTCCTAGAAACAAAAAATTTGGCTGAAACGGTGAATATAGAGATTGAATTTCCTAATAAACGGAAGATAAGAGTTAAAAAAATGAAAATAGATGAAGCACCGGATGAAAGAAGTAGCATGACACCCGAAGAATTATTTAAAATGCAAATTTACAGTGTTTTTGACATTCTACTGGCTCAAATAGATTGGCGTTATGAACAACTAAAAACTGTGACGATTTTTGCTTTCTCTATGGCTCATCTTTAGAATCGATGAGCGTTGCTGATTTACTAAAATCAGCTGCAGATCTCGCTATTAAGTATAGCAAAAATTTAAATATGTACGAGCTCACATGTGAAATACAAAGCTTTAAGTTTGAAGCCTCGATATTAATACAAAACATTAAAACTGCAACTCCACTTGATATTTCATAGGCTCTTCATGACTTTAGATTAATTGAGTCTTATCCGAATATCAATGTTGCTCTCCGAATATTTCTCACTCTTCCCGTTTCAACTGCTTCGTGTGAGAGAAGTTTTAGCAAGTTAAAATTAATTAAGAATTATTTAAGATCGACTATCGGACAAGAACGATTATCCAATCTTTCTATAATTTCGATTGAATACAATATTGTTAAAAATATTAATTATGATGATGTAATTAACGAATTTGCTGAAATGAAAGCTAGAAGAGTACATTTAAAATAAGTATTTTTGTTTATAGATACAAGTAAATAATCTTGTATATTTCTTGTGTACACAAAAATTATTTATATATACAATTGGTATATCGTATTTGTTTTATTATTACTTTTCCTCTAAAAAATTAAGGGGCCCAAAAATAAAATCTTGCCCAGGGCACGAAAACGTAGTTACGGCACTGTATATACAATATATATATATATATATATATATATATATATATAATGTTATATATTATTCATATATTATAGCGTTTTTCACTGGCAGAGCTGGTGCGCACTCAGTGCACATTAAAGCTATGTGCACTGAATGCGCACCAGCTCTGCCAGTGAAAAACGCTATTAAAAACTGTTGTTTTTTTTATTTTTTACTAACCTTGGTAGGACTTCATCCTGCTAAAAGCATCATCAATGCATGAATCATTGCTCTGTATCTGTAATTAGAACATATCATTAAATTGATGTTTTTAGAACATATCAATAAAGTATATCATATATTTTCCGATTTAAAAAATCATACCAATTGGGGTTTTTTCCTTTTAATAGGTGCATTAACAGAACTTCCTCTAGAAGAATCTGAATCAGAATCGCATTTCCTTTTCATCATCATTATTTCATGCTTCCTTGAAATATGCTGCATTAGGTTGGTGGTATTTCCACTATGTTTTATTGTTTTCTCACAGAAATGGCATTTGGCTGATGTCTTATCTTTAAGTTTATCGTAGTATTGCCACACAGAACTTGTTTGTTTTGCGTGTTTGTCCTGCACAGCCTTCTGTGCAGATGCGATTGATTGGGATGAGATGTTGAAGTAGAAGGATCTGCCTCTTCAATTATAATATCTGTTGACAAATTCGTAACCTTGCTTCACAATTTCGAAAGTTTTCATACCAGGTTGTATATACATATGTATCCGTTAAATAACATTTTAATATATAGAACAAAGGTTCAGAATTTATATACAATTTTGTATAATAAAAATATTACTTACAGTCAGGATCGTCAGGTAATTCTTCAGCCATTGCAAAATTAATATGGATTCGAACTGCAAGAATCTCTACGGTGCCGTTCACCTCAACCTTGAGCGGGTTCTCCGGACCGACGCTCACGCGTGGGAAGTAGTTGACGTCGAGCGTTACTGAGGCGTCCAGAGTTTCGCCCTCGCGGATCGCTCGGTTTCTCACGACGCACCGGAAGATCGTCCGGTTCTCGACTCTCGTCAGTCTTAAGTTTAACTGTCGTTCTCGATCTCGACTGTGTCAGATCGTCAGATGTTTCAAAATTCACCGCCAGCGCTGGGCTGCGTTCTAAAATCTATAATTTAGGTCACGTACATACACTATATAGCACTTGAATCACCGATTTTGATTGAATTTTGGAACGCCGGTGTGAACGCAGCCCTGGGAATTTGGCAGTGAATTTTGGAACACCGATGTCTGACATAAATAATCGAACATCGATGTATCGGGTGAGGACAACATCGGACTGATTAATCGATTATTAGGAAAAAAACTATCGGCCATTTCGATTAATCGATACATATCGCCCATCCCTAGCCCGAGCACACCAGTACCGTAACCCACGGCAGTCCGCAAGGTCTGTCGTGGACCGGGGAGTCCCCCTCGGGGGACTCGCAAGACAGACTACCTCTATAAACAACTGTCCGGCCGGTCGGGGCCGTGAGGGAAGAACCTTTGTTCTCCTAACCGACCTAAGGGAAGGAAAACCCTGACAGAAAACCGGGGGACCGGTTGCCCTGCTTAGGAGCCCGGGTCTGGCTTTGGCCAAAATTCTTTCACTTTTAAATTCCTTTAATTTTTAAGTTTGTTATACGGTATTATATAGGACTTTTATTAAATTTATATTAAAATAGGACTTATATATAAGGTATCTAGAAATTTGAAAATTTATTGCGATCGTTTGCGATTTTTACATTTCTCCTCAATTATAGAATGAATTTTCACAGTTTTGCGCTAGACCATTTTCGATATTTGGGCTGAACATAGACAATCAACAGCAAGATTTGATGCTACATTTGCTTATATTTTGCAAGAGTTTTGCAAAAATTACTACTGAAATAAAAAAAAAAGAAAAATTGGTGCATTAGATACTAACACAAGAAAACTCTGGATTACGCTAACTTCGCTAACTCATGTGCCATGCTAATGAGTAGCCTAAGAAATGCCGTGTTTGAGGGTTAAATGTCATTAGAAAGATTTTTCCTCAATATATTGTTTAAAAAGACGCATTATTTTCGGAATAAGAATTAAGTCCCCCTAGATTGTCGAAATATCACACTGTGCGGCCTAGAGGAAGGAAAACCTCGACAAAAACCGTGGGGTGGGTCTCGAATCGCTCGACCATTGCACGCCGGTGCTCCGGCAGGGTAAGGGGGGTAGGCCTTTGGGGATCTGGGGCTTGGGGGAAGGTTGTACTCCCCGTTCCCGAGGCGGGCGGGGATGTCGTCTCGCCGAGGGGACGGGAAGGTCCCTCTCAATGCCTCCCTGATGCCGGTGCTCCGGCGGGAGGTGAGGGGGACAGCCCTCTTTCGGGCTGCCCAGGTACGTGGTGCCGGGGCAACCGGAGGAGAGGCCCACATCGGCGGCTTGCACACCAGGGTTGTGGACCCACGGTGCCGCCGGTGTGGAGGGTTGTCCCGGGCCGCTCGAACGTTTTTCGAGGTCGGGGCCGGGGCGACCTGGGTGGGAGACCCGCCGGGCCGCTCGAACATATTCTGAGGTCGGGGCTGGCAGGTCTAGCCGCCGGACGCAAGGGCCGGCGGCGAGTTTAGTAGCTCAGCGGTCGGTGATCGCTTCAACTGGGGGAGTCCCTGTGCCCTGCCCTCTCGCGGGCGGCGGCGGTGGGGCCGGGATCGGGTTCTCTCGGCCGGTTGGGGGGCCGGGATCGAGTTCGCTCGGCCGGCTCCCTTCCTCCCCGCTCGCCTAGCGCGCGGGAGGTGTATGGTGGGGGCTCTCCGAACCCTAAACCGACCAATGAGCAGGCGGGGTCGTCGGCGCGGAGGTCACCTCGGCTGGCGACTCGTGACTTTAGGCTGGTCGCCACGGCGGGCAAGGTCATGGGTGGGTTGCGACACCCTTGGCCCCATCCGTCCGTGGGGCCCCCCGCTTGGCAGCACCCGCTGCGGTGCCCCGGGTGTCGGAGCCCGGGGACCCCTGAAAGCCCACGGTGCGTCGGCTCCTTGATGGGCCTCGCCCGTGGGTGTGTTAGGGGCTGGAGACCAGCGCCCCCGTTGATAATTCCGGGAGCCCGAGTCATAGCCACCTCCCCTGGGGGAACTCGGGGGCGCCGGTCGGTCGGATAGCTTCCGGCCGGCCGGTGAGGGCATGCCCTGGGTGGTAGAGCCGCAGCGGGGAGTGGGATCAAACTAGAGATGAGTTGCAAAAATTTAAACCCCAAGACAAGCTTAGGGAGCGCAAGAGGCAACAACCGGGGGCCGGGCACTGGCCCTCGGAGGGGTTGCAGGGTGGAAGTCCCGACAGCGCCATCGAGTGCGGGGACAGGGATAGATGCAGGGGGTATGGCGGCGGGGAAAACAACCGCCCCTTGCCCTCCCATTTCCCAGGGATCGAAAATACCCACCAGAACCATAAAAAGCAAGGTGGCGGGTCCGATGAGAGTGCGAGAAGCGAGAACTAAACAGCTCTCACAGAGGACTACCAACCCCCCAACCAAGACGGCGCTCGCGGTTCTGAAGAAGAAGAAGGAATGGAAGAAGGACGCCGACAGACTCATGGCCACGGCAAGAGTGGCCATGGTGAGGATCGACGACGCCCTTGCCTTGACGAATCGCGACACAACAACACCGTCGGTCGCGGATCCGATAGAGATGAGGGACGATAGCGAGGGGAGTGAGAGCGAATCGGTTGTGGAGGCAACGGAGTCTGAGAGCGATGACCAGTCTGCTGCAGGAAAATTGTGGCAGAAGGACGACGCATTAAGAGGGAGGGGAAGGCCGGTGACCACGGGAGGCTGCGAAGTTAAGAAGGCCCTTCTAGCTAATTGTAAGAAGGAGCGCCTAAAGGAAGAGAAAAGACTTCGTGAGCTGACCGACAGAGCGACGCCGGCGGAGCTTTCGAAAGGGAGGAAAATCCAGGAGATCAAGATGTTGGAGGAACTCAAACATACTCCGACGGATGATCTCCCTAACAGGATTCTGGAGGCAGTCCTTGTCGTTGACAAGGTCTGCTCCACGGCCAAGAACGTCAAGGGCGGAGATCAGGGCTGCCTAAAAGACGCGGCTGCGACGATTAGGGCAGCGATCACCCATCTGGTCAGCAGGATGGGCCGAGAAGATAGGGTTGCCAGGGATGTGGAGATGGAGGAGCTCCGCACCCAAATGGCAGCCCTAAGGGAGGACAATACCAGGCTCCGCGAATTGGTGGAGAGAGCAATCCCCCCTAGAGAAGAGGAAATAATGGAGCTAGAAAAGCCCCCTGTCAACAACTCCCAAACGAGCTCTCCAGTACTCAGCAAAAGAGACAGGAAAGCCAACGCCCGACGCGTCCTGAGGAACTCCCCAGGTGAGGACTCTGAGGACGAGAGGGAGAGGAGAGAGAAGATGGAGGCCGAAATAAATCGGCTGCGTATTCTCGACCAAATCACGGATGAGGGTATGCCGGAGGTGCACAGGCCCCAATTAGGTAAAGGGGAGCCTGTACTCTTAGAAAGGGCTGTTCCGCCTGGAGGTACAACTTCTAAGCTGCCTCCTCCTGGGGAACAGCCCTCTGAGGAGAGAATAATGAACATTCTAACCAACAGGGTGGAAGGGATGTTCAACAGACTGGCGGCCAGCCTAACGTCCATGGTGGCGAACAGTCTGGCTGGCCAAAAACAGCCTGGGAAGAACGCGCAACCCATGGTAAAGGATAAACCAAAGGCAGCGGGCAAAGAAGAGATCAAAGGCGGCAAGGGGGGTCAGGACGCGAACAGTGTGGGCAAGGACAAAAAACCCAAGCCCACATTCGCACAGGCCCTAAAAGCTGCCGCCAATAAGGCCAGGCCCGGGGTACAGGGGAACAAGCCCCCTCCCCCTGCGGCTGGCAGATCGGCGAGCGGCACTACCCCAGCCGTCTCCGTGAAGCCCAAAAACGCCGACGGCGGTCAATGGACTACCGTGGCGAAGAAGGGCAAAGCGAAAACGGGGGGAAAGCAGCGGACTGCGGCCGGTGAGACCACTGGTGCGAATGGGGCCCCCCCCAGCAAAGGGGAAACCCACCATTGCTGGGGCCACCCAGCCGGCCAAACCTGCCAAACCGGCTAAGAGCGTTGCCGCGACCGGCAAAGCAAACGGGGCTGGAAAGAGGAAGCTGCCGCGCAGTGCGGCGGTTACTCTGACCAGCCTCGATGGGAATTATGCGGAGCTCTTGAGGGAGGCCCGCAGTAAAGTAAATCCCAGCGAACTGGGAATTACTGTGGGCCTCAAACCCAAAAGGGCCCAGACCGGGGCCCTTATCATTGAGATCCCCGGAAAGGAGAACACGGCCAAAGCCGATCTCCTGGCCGAACAACTGGCCAAGGTGTTCGAGGGTCGCCCCGATGTTAAGGTCTCACGACCAATGAAG